>NW_014569753.1:151206-153126 GCF_001313835.1 Polistes canadensis | reverse complement strand
AAAAAAAAAAAAAAAAAAAAAAAAAAAAAAAAAAAAACTAACAAAGTAGGGAAGAGGGAAGACAAAAAAAATTATCGGATGGTTTTTTGGGGAAAAGGGTTGTTGTTGGTTGTCGGAGTGTAGTGTCGATTTCTCGATATAACCCCATGATATCGATAACTCTATCGAGGGGGCGAACGAGAATTCATGAAGGGGTGACTCGATTTCACCTTTTCCTCTACCCCCTCACCCCTCACCCCACCACACCCCCGCCGAGTCTTTTTATTCTTCTACGTTTATTAACGAGGAGCTCGGGGATAGATATCGGGAGGAAATCTTACGTCTCGAGTAATTCGAGAAGTGTCCTTTTTTTTTTTCACTACCTAACATTTTTTTCGTTTCATCCTTCTCCGTCTCGCTTTCTTTCTCTTTTTTTTTCTCCTTATTTTTTTTTGTTATTCTCGACAGGTGAGTCATCGAGAAACGGAAATCTGACGGTGGTCGGTTGTTTCGGTCGATTCAGCATAAAATTTCGGCTTCCTCGTTTCGATTCACGACAATGGACACACAACACGAAGGATACTTTTGTTATAGATGCTCTTATATTGAACATTTAGATGATTATCTAAATCTAAGGGAAGAGGATTTGTCGTCTTAATAGTCTCTTTTGTATCGGCAAAAATGATGATGACCACCTAGGAATACTAAATAGAGTTTTTTTTCCTACCGTTTTTCTTCGTTTAAGTGATTTCAATGAAAGATTTTTATTTAATCCGCCCCTTTTCAACGAGATTTGTAAAATTTTCCGACAAGATTGATGCGATCAATAAAAGTATCAATCTAAGCTATTTATTTCGGATTTATTTTTCGTCAAAGGTGTATACAAGAATTATTCTATTATACGTTGAATGAGAATTTCGAATAAAATCTAACGAGAATTAAGAGATTCATTTTCTTTTTTCTTTTCTTTTCCTTTCTTATTTTTCTTTTTTAGTGAACAGTTGAATACGAAGATTACGAATATGAAAATCCGTGATTATTGTGAAAATGTTTAAGTTTAAGAAGAAAAAAGTAATAGGAAAATAGAAAAAAAATAGATGATTTTCGTATAGAATTTCTTGGAAAAATATATTTTACTGACATGAGTATGTTAACGGATTAGAAAAAAAAAACAGAAAGAAAAAGAGAGAAAGAAGATATAACCCGACGCATTTGAAGTTCTTTCGAATTCCTCGTGTCAAGTGGATTTAAGTTGGAATTTGAAGGATTCGTATGGCATGGCGTACTTGCTTGCCAAGCGTTTATTAAGATCGCAGATAGCAAAAGATACTTTCTCTCGAATGTACCAATGAGAATGTCAACACATAATATCTCTCTCTTTCTCTTTCTTTGTTTTACTTTCTTTCTCTTTCTCTTTCTCTCGGGGGTGTCGTCGTAATTGTGAAACGAAACGAAACGAAAGGACAACTTTATTTTACGAGAAAACTGTCCTCTTCCTCCCCCCCCCCTACTTGCATCGTCTTTTAACATTTTATTTCTCTCCTTTACGAGTAAGACTACGTCCGGGTTTACAAGGAATAAGAAAGCCTTTCTTACGTTCTCATCTTTTTCTTTCTTTTTTGTTGGTAGAATAAAATAAGAAAGAAAAGGGTGACAGTAAAAGAGAGAGAGAGAGAGAGAGAGAGAAAAGAAAGTTTTTATTTGTTTTGTAAATACATTCAAATATTATATCAATATTTTTTTTTTAAACTCCTATCATAGAATATATTGTCAATCTATTAGTTTTATCTATTTGTTCATATATACATATATATTATATACTTTTATATAATTTTCATATATATATATTATATACTTTTCAAATTTACTAAGAAAATTTATGTATTATCCCCCCCCCCATTATTAAAAAGAAAAAAGAAAAAACGAGATAAGTAATATAAA
>NW_014569753.1:132597-150200 GCF_001313835.1 Polistes canadensis | reverse complement strand
ATATATATATCTAGAATTTATTTATTCAGTTGAAAAAAAAAAAAGAAAAAAAAATATACGAATTGTATTCGCTCGTTAATATATTTATTTGTCGTTGGTTTAATTAATTGTTATATAAAAAAAAAAAAAACGATAATTTGTCATTAGGTATGATACAACAAAAGCAGTGATTTGGATTAATCCTCCTTCCCTTTACATTGTCATCCTTTCATGATGAATATTACAGAGTGCTACGTGAAATTTTCGCGACAAAATGTTACATCACGTTACATTACATTGCCTCGTTTATGCGTATACGTATGCGTATGCATGTAATGTATGTATGTATGTGTTGCGTGCGTGCGTGCATAGTAGAGGAGACTAATTTGTCCGTTTTATCCGCGGCCGGCTCATATTCGAATCTCTCATTTATCAACGGTGACGTTGTCTAAGCCCATTTGATTTGTGCAGGTATGAAACAGTCTAGAAAACGTAAGAGGGAGGGGAAGGGGGGGGATTTGAATACCGGTAGACTGTACAAAAGCGCTTGTCGTTTAAGCAGGAACTACAGATTATCCCTACTCGTTTCTCGTCGAATGCAAAGCTCGTGTGTCAACGTGCCACGATACTACCGCTGACTTTTTTTTTTTTACCCTACCCCCTTTTTTTCATTTTTTTTTGTCTTCTTCTTTCTTTTCTTCTTTCTTCTATCGTTTATGAGAATTAATCTGGCTAAATTTGAATTTTATCATGGAAAGTTTTTTTATATATCATATATACATTCAATAGAATTAATTGTGGATTTGTTTTATCAATATTACTAATATTTTTAATAATTATTATTTCCTTTTTAATTTTGTGTGTGTGTGTGTTTTATTTATATCGTTTGTTAGAATTAATTTGTCTAAATTTTGGAATTTTATCATGGAAAGTTTTTTTTTACACATATATTCAATAGAATTAATTAATCGTAGATTTGTTTTATCAATATTAATATTTTGAATTATTTATAATATTATTATTAATATTTTTAATAATAATTTCTAATAAAGTGTTTATAAATTGTTAACGTATTTTTTTTTTGTTGACCGGCTATTTTATGTAAAAACTTAATACGTTCTCCATAATGGTTGTATTAATATTAATGTTAAAATATTAACAATTTTTGGAAAAATTGCTATTATTATTGTAATTATTTATTAATAACAATTGTTGTCGAAAAGTTTAAGAATTATCACTATGAATCTTTTATTGCGCTAATAAAAAGAAATGTTAAAGAACAACGAATAGTTTTTAATTTTATACTTCAATAATAATACAAGTTTCTTGTACGTGCAAACACAAGTATACTCATAATTGATTATTAATGCATTAAATAATTAAAAAATTGTCGATGGTTAACTGTAAAATGGATTTTACCATAGTACCTTTCTATTTATACAAAAAAAAAAACATTTAATATCTTTCATGTGCACCTATCCACAAAATAATTATTAATATTTTATTCAACGAAATTTTGTATTTAAGACGGGCAAGTATAATTAATAGCATTGGTAGTGGTTTTTAAACATGGCTATTATAAAATGAAAAACGTTAATTTCCCATATTTAAAACGTTGAAAAAATGAAAAATGCTAATTCGCGATTATCTTCGAAAATGTTTTAATACCTGAAAGCCGAAGTAACGAGGTTTTCTTTTATTTTTTATATTATGCATACATAATACAAATTAACATACACGTTTACAAAAAAAAATTGATTAAGCGAATGGATGATGAGAAAAAAGAAAATTAATGAATAAATTTGTTTCGTACTATTATTAACATTGTATTATTTATTAATCTAATTTTCTTTTCTCCAATATATGCCGTACATATTATAATATTTCATTATTTTTATTATTTTGTAACTAATAAAAAAATTCTTTTATACACCGATTATCAATTCTAGCTTGAAATATGAGAATAAATTGAAAGTATCTTTGAAAATATAAATTATTAAATAAATTATTGAATATATATTTTTCCAAATTGTCATATTAACAAATCGATCATTTGACAATTGTGTCGATAATTATTACATTAACCTAAATCTTAAATTATTACTTTGTAATATCAATAATTTTATTATAAAATTTATTTTTTAATCTACTGTCATAATTATCGGCTTATTATTTCGAGCCTATCCCCCCATTAAAATCTCTAGTTTATTATTCAATCTAAATCAATGTTTCATATTTTCTCGTGTTATTGTATTTAAAAGCACGAATCGAATGTATGTTAATGGTTTAACCGTGTTTTCAAACGATCGATTGAAATCTTTCAGTAAATATGATCCATTCCAGATTGATAAAATCAGGGATTAAACGATACTTGAAATAATAACAACTCGATGACATAGCTCTTCCAAGTGTTGGAGAGTCACTTATGTTAATCGATAGAAATATTGATGAGTAGGTAGGGCCACATACATACATACATACATACATACATATATGTATATATGTAGATATTGAACATGATATTCTTTATAATACTTGAGCTTGCTTCGATAATGTAAAATGAGAAGAGAACCGATAAGCCAGAAGAAGAAGAAGAATAAGAAGAATAAGAAGGTGCCAAGTTTCGTTGACTCGTTGCTACTAAGCACGAACTTATGAACGCGCATCGAAAAGAAAAAAAAAGAAAAGAAAACGTAAAAGAACAAAATAAAATATAAGATAAAATGAAATAAAGAAGGAAAATAGAAAAGTATCACTTGGCATTAAAGCCATAAAACAGTCTTGTGATTGGATAAAGAGGGAAAGGCGAGGAACGTCGACAGGCCGATTACTCACGAGTTCAAAGTTCAGAGACAATTTAACCACGATGACGTCACATTTGTACGAACATCAGCAGCCAACATCCATCGAACATTGTGGATGAAGAAATATACTGACAGACGTATAAAAAAAAAAGAGAAAAAGAGAGATGAGTAAAAAGAGAGGGGAGGATCAGTGAGAAAAAGAATAAATTAAAAGAGAAAGAGAAATAAATATTAAGTGAGAAAAAGTGGGGGAGGGGAGGGGGATTTAATAAATGAAAAATTTATTCGTAATGACGTTTTTTTTCTTGATCCTTATTTCTTTATCATTTTTCTTAACTTCGTTTCTCTTGATATCTGTTTTTCACTTCTCCTGCTTGTCTAGTCAATTTGTTTGTTCTATTTATCCTGTGTCCTCTCTTGTGAAAATAAAAAAAAAGAATAAAGAAGAAGAAGAAGAAGAAGAAGAAAGAAGGAAGAAAATAAAACAAACAAAAAAAATAAAAATGAAAGGAGAGAAGAAATATGTTCGTGTCGATCGTTCGTTTAACCTCACGCTCCGAATGCTCGACTATATTTAGACGTTTAGTCGGGACGATTTGCGAAGCCATTTTATTCGCTATACGTGCTCGTACATAACGTTTAGCGAATTTAAATACATACCTTTATGTTTATGTACAATATGTATGTATGTATGTATGTATATAGGTATACATAGAAAGGGTTGTGAGTGGTGGTAGAAATACGAATCGGATTCGTCGAAGCTCGTATTAAAATTTCATTCGGATACTCTTGTTACGGATATTTCAATTATTTCTACGTATATAATATATTTCATCAGTAATTGTTTATATTTCCTCTGCGTTTGTGTGTGTATGTGTTTCTTTTTTTGTCTCGAACTAACACAACACGTATATTAAAATTATTTAACTTATTGTTTAAGCTAATTTTTCGTACACACATTAAAAATCTATCGTCTGCAAAGTCTCATATTATTTATATCTCACAATTTGTATTCGAAAGATATCTCAATTTTATTTGAACGTAGAACAAAAATATCATCGCGATTTGTTTTTTTTTTTTTAAATTTATCAATAATTACATAGACGAATAATATATGGATAGAGACAGATTAGATCGATGTATGTGTGTATCTCTCTTATATAAAAATTAACAATTTTTATATAAAATATTAGAATCAATGGTAATCTAAAATGATTTGAATTATGTTTCTTATATAAAAGAAAAATAAAAATAAAAATACAAATACAAATACAAATACAAATCAAGACAGATAGTAGATTATGTAGATGTATAGATATGAATTGACACGTAAAAAAAAACGAATCCAATGACTGTCAATTTACGGATAGATATGTATCGTTATTTATTTATCGACTAGCTTTCAAATTTACCGAAAGTTTTCCCCAAGTCACGTTGTAAATCGTAACTGAAGGAGCCGTTAACGCACGGCTGACGTCGAACGTGCCGCAGCCACATTGCAGATCGATGTCCCGATCTAATTTTAAGTAAACTGTCAACTCGGATATTAATAGTTGCCAAAGAGACGTAAACGAACGAACGATCGAATATATCGTTGTTGTATTGTATGTGTAGGCCGGTATTTCTCGAAGAGATTTGGTTCTTTTTTTTTTTAAAAATCAGTAGAATAAGAAACAAGGCAAGCGGGGATTTACGGAGAACGGCCATTTTGAATTATCTTTCTAAATTATACTCGCGTAAAAAGTCCTTTCGCGTTAAATACAAGAAAGAAACATGATACTCCCATCAGCAGAACAAATTCCAATTTATCTTATGTTAAATCAAACGACGATACAAAAAAATAAAAACGCAAACGAGAAGAAATCGAAATTTCGGCGACGAATTTAAAAATCATATTTGAAAATTCCCGCGCCAGATGGCGCACGAAATCTCGTTCGAACATACACTTATCTATATATATATATATATTGAATAAGAGTGTAAGATACATACATACACATACATATATATAACACAGAAAGGGTATTCATCGAGGCTTTACTCGCGACCAAGTCGAAAGTAGTCGTTGGACCGCCTTCATTAAGGTTTAATGACGATGAAAAAGCAAGAGGAGAGAGTAGGAGGGGGAGGAAAAGGAGTAGGGGGTTAGGGGACGAAACGGGCAAAGGAACTCCTCGTAAAGTCACGTTGAAACGTGAGTAAATACACGAGTACCTCCTCACCATACCATACCATACCATACTACACCATACCATACCTATCTACCTACCTACCTACCTACCTACTTACACACCGATGGCAATAACGCGTCGCCATAAAGAGGACTCGTTCGCCGAATTAAGCTAATACTTGGCTTTATCGCGAGAAGGGAAAAGTCACGTAGGGAGAAAAAGAGAAAAAGCGAGAAAAAGATAGAAAGAGAAAGAGAGAGATAAGTGGTATTTATGAATCCATCGACAAATGGAAAGAATTGCAAAAGGTATTCGTATTCGACTATGTTACATGGACGAGCGCCCTCGATTGGTTCTTAAGAGGAAAGAGGAACAAAAGTAAAAGAAGAAGAAGAAGAAGAAGAAGAAGAAGAAGGAGAAAGAGTTGGAGGGGGGAGGGTGGTCTGGCTGGCTGGCTAGCTGGATGGTTGGGTTGGTAGGGGTAGAAATGCAGACGGTGAGAAAAACAGGTAGAGAGAGGAGATAGAGAAAGAGGAAGGTGGAGCAGGAGGAAGGGGAGAAGGAGAAGGAGGAAATGCGAAAGCTGGGAATGAAAGAGAGAGAGAGAGAGGGTCGCAGCACACCACCCTGTGGCGCGCCCACTGCATTCCATGCGTCCTTTGCTGTTGCTGGTGCTGCTGTGCTGGTGCTCGTGCTGTTGCAGGTCGCTTTGATTCGCCGACCAGGGCCCACTGATCGAACTGGAATACTATCGATCGTACTTATTTGAAAGGATCAACGGTAGCTCCAATGGAGATCCGATCTTGTCGCTTTTGGCTAGATTTTGTTAGGGTAAGGATAAACTGTGTTATTTCTTAGATTTTATATTTTATTCTTTTCTTTTTTCTTTTTTCTAATTATGAGTTATGCATATTTTACCGAAGGATTTTTATTCTATATTTGGAATATATGAAATATTTTTTTTTTTATTTATATATATATATAAGTAGGTGTACATAATTTTAAAAAGTATTATGCATATATGTTCCTCGTAATTATTGAAATGGTCTAATTTGTAAGTACAAAATAGAACTGTGTTCCCATCAAACAAGAGAAGAAATTGATGGGAACACAGTTCTAATTTGTAAGTACAAAATTGGTATATTTATTAATTATATTTATATTTTTGTGCAATTATTGTTTTGACGTATTATTCCATGTTCATAATAATAAATCAGCACACGTACGTGTGTACATTAATAGAAATAAGAAAATTGCAGAATTATAGGTTATAAAAATAAATTTGAAATTAGACCGAACTACCGACGAAGTGATAATAATTTGGGGAGACTTTAATGCTAGGATAGGATAGGAAGAAGAAGAGGTGTATAAGGAGAGAAACGAAAGACACGTAGCAGATTAAAAAAAAAAAAAAAAAAGAACACGGAGGGGATGCGAAAGAGAAAAAAATACAAAGATTGAAAATGTATTATGATACGAATGTTGGAGAGAAAAATGGGAGATGGTACGTTTTAAATATAAAAATAATTATGATATTAAATTTGTTCAATATTTTTTTGGTCTCTACATAAAAACCCCCATTATCATAATTACCAGCACGTATATATTATAGAAATAAAAAATTGAGATTAACAAAAATGTAAAATATAAGAATAATTTTAACGTTGAATTTTTTTCACTTTTTTTAATGTATTCCATTGTCATAATTACCAAAGCTCGTATTCGCGCAAGCACACACACACACACACACACATAGAAATATTTAATATGCGCTAAAGTTCTCTCCGAAAATGTCGGAATTCGAATATTTCAATTGAAACATTTCATCGATTGAACCTCGAATTTTTGATCGTATCGATTTATTCATTTTCAAATTGTTAATTTATATCAATCTGTCGGGTAAGTTATCGAATATTGTATCGATTGTGTAGAAAATCAGGATGATAGTAGATAATACGATATATCTCGGTTTCTGAATCTGCTGTCAGATTTCAAGCCTTCCTCTTTTATTCTTTTTGTGTACCGGCTGCACACAACATGCCACATTGCACTATCTGTGTTATGTATTATATGTATATATATATGAATGTGCGAATAGAAACTAGCCGGAGTCGATAGAAAATCCACTTACAACGGTATCTCGAGTGAAGTACGGTCGAGAGATCGATTCTCACTATTCGACTAGAGTAACATAGATTGTAAACTCCAAACTATTCCGCCCTAAAGCGACCAACAGGTCTGCCCTATTTCATAGTAATACCCTTTTTCTTTTTTTTTTATTTTCTTTTCGCATTTTCGAATAATCAAACCCTCGTCGTCCATTTTTCGTATGTTCGCTTTGCAAACGAGACGAACAAGGAAAATAGGAAAATAAAAACAAAAATTATGTTATGTGTAACGAGTTGAAAAACAAAACAAAAAATTAAAAAAGAAAAAAGAAATTCGAGAGGCAAAAATGTCAACAAGTTTATCCTCAGCAAATGGATCAGCAGCCCGTGGAAGGAACTACTACCCCGCGTTTTCTGTAAAAGCGATTAAGTGCTATGAATAATGAAAAAAAAGAGAAAAAGAGTGAGAGAGAGGGACATGGAAAAAAGAGAAAACGTTTCTACCGGATGTAAACCTTTTATCAATGTAATCGTACAACCAAAGAGCAAGCAAGCAAGCAAGTAAACGGACGAATGAACGAATGAGCTTTGATGATATCAATTAATACTTCTATATGAGTGAGAGTATTATGAAGCGTGAAATATGCCTAAAGCAAAAATAGGGAGGATATGAAAAATGAATATAAAAGTATAAAAGAGAATAAATAAAAAAGGGGAATGACGTGAAGGCGCGCGCGCGCGCGTATACGAGTATGTGTATGTATTCGCGAGCGAGAGAAAGAGAGAGAGAGAGAGAGAGAAAGATTGTCGGAGGAACGTAACGATTGGCTGGAAAAATCGTCCCCGATGCGTTTGCAGTCACATGGCAACAGCAATCTCTCGCTCTTGCTGTTCCGCCCACCCTCCTCCTCCTCCTTTTCCACCTCCTCCTCCATCGTCTCACTCACTCTCTCTCTCTCTCTCTCTCTCTCTTTTTTTCTTTCTTTCTTTCTCTCCTGGGCGTCCATCGACCTTCCCCATTCAGCTATTCCATATTCCGTCTTGGTTCCTCTCTCGTACATGCTTGACCCTCTTGCAAGTGGGAAGAGGATAAAGACAGACAGAAAGATAGAAGAAGAGGAGGAAGAAGAAGAAGAAGAAGAAGAAGAAGATAACGAAAGAGAGTGAGTGAGAGAGAGAGAGAGTGGATGCACGCGAGACTCCTTCAGGTATAACAGGTTCGGCTGGACTCCCTTTTAAGAGCCCTCCCCATGCCCCTCTAACCCCCCTCTGTCTTCAAATCGTCTCTTCTCTTTCTCTCTTTCACTCTTTTTAGTTCTCTTTCTTTCTTCTCTCTTTCGTTCGTTTCACACTCTCAACCAGCACTTTTCTGCTTCCTCGCGTGCCGATTCTCCAAGTCCCAAGTTTAGTTTTGGGCCCCCAACTCATCCGGGAAGGCTTAATGTGTGTGTCTCTTCTGAATTCCAAACGAAATTCTTTCATTGTATGCATGCATGCATGTTTGTATGTATATATATATATATTTTTTTTTTTTGGTATGTACGTATGTATATAGGAGAGAGAGAGAGAGAAAGAAAGAGAGACTCGTGTAATTGTCTGCCGAAAATTCCGTTTCATTTTTATTTTCGTGTGAGATCGATGTTTCTGTAATCCGTAAGATCGAATTTCTAAAGGAAGATCATCACTGTTATCTCTTTATTAAAAAGTAGTAAGAAAAGGACTTTCTTTTAATCTACCACAAATAAATTGACTGAGAGAAATGATCAATTTTAAAGAGGTAGATTATTTTTCTTTTTATTTCAATAATATATACTTTTTTGATATTTTGTAATAAAATTATTAGTAGAGAGAGAAAAATTGAGATAAATATATTATATGTTTGAACGAATGTGATAGAAATTAATTGTGAAATCGTATTAATACGAATTATTTGTCATTTTTAATAATGATATTGTCTCAACAATAACGCGTGTTCTTAAAAAATGTACAATTTGCGCTCGTATTTTTGGTTTATCAATTATTAAAATAGTAATTATTATATCAAACGGGATGCAGAAAATGGATCATAAACATAAAATAATATAAAATAATAATTCAACAGTTTTACGATGATTTTAAAAATGTATTACCAATTTCTCTCTCAAAAACAAAAAAGAACAAAACAAAAATCCAGATTAATTACAATTTTAAGATACACCCCAGGAACTTTGTAAATAATTAATTTGTTGGTTCATATATATATATAAAACCTAAAACTAAGATACATATTGTGTCGTATCTAAATTCAATTTTGTAAAAGTTCGGAATAGATTGAAGTTAATAGCCGCGAGATGTTAAGGGGTAGGGGGTAGAAAGTCAAACGATTATAAAAGCACAAAAGGGATTCGCTTAAAGTATATAAGTGACTGCCGTGTGCCGTATCACGTTCCACCATCTATGGACCATATTTGTTCGATGAATGCGCTACCACCAGCGGCGGCATTGCATTACGAGACCATTTTTTTATTTGTTTCCCCATTCCATTTACCATTCTATAAAGACGAAGAAAATTCCCGGGCTCGTTACGAGAAGTCATTCCTCAACGGGTTAGTTCATTTTTATCCTTTTTTATTACCGTACTACGAATATAGGTATTTACTTTTTTTTTTTTTGAGAATTTACAAAAAGAAAAAAGAAAAAAAAGAGCCCAAAAAAAAACCACAACATATTCCATCACTTTTCACCCATCATTTATCGGATTTTCTCTTTCTCTCTCTTTCGAATTCAATCGAATAAATAAAACCTAAAAAAAGTTCAATTTTTTAACTCAATCGAATCTTTATATCTCTAAATTTCGATAAACCAAATTATTTCTAGAAAAAAAAAGATTGAGAGAGAGAGAAAAAAAAAATAAAAAAACGAAGAAAATTTTCTATAAGAGAAGAAACGGTTTCCCAGATCGATCCGTAAAGTTTAAAGTAGACTGACAGAGAGAGTGAGAGAGAGAGTGAGAGAGAGAGAGAGAGATAAAGATAGAGAAAAGAAGGGATAAAATCTGGGTGGCGGTTGTCGAGACACTGGAACTTGATAGTTCAGAACTGTGCACGCAATTATTCGATGTAGGTACCGAAAATACCGTTGGAGGAATGAGGGTCATTGATTCCTCTTGGGGGGTGGTGGGTGGGGGGTAGCATCGTGCCAAATACTTCCCCCACCATTGGATTCGACTTTGCTTCTAACCACCACCACCACATCGTGACCATCACAACCACACTACCATTACCACCACCACTGTCACAACCACAACCACTACCATTACTACTATTACTATTACTATTACTACTACTACTAGTATTGGAACATTATAACTACTTCTCGTTTCCCCTAACTCGTTTCTTCATCTTTTTCTTTTCCCGTAGTTTCTCGTAGGTCGTAGATGATTGTATCGACCGCGTGGGTGACTGGAGCCAAGTCAGAAGAAAAACAGAGAAGAAAGAGAGAGAAAGAAAGAGATGGGGGTTAGTAGAAAGTAAAGTAAGACAAATAATAAGAATAAAATAAAAAAGAAAAAAGGAAGAAGAGAAAGAAAATGCAATGAAGCGGATAGATAAACAGATATTTACTATTATGGTCTCCATCGAAGGGTAAGAGGAGTACGCGAGGGTGAGCTAAGAGTGGGCAGGAATAACCTCTTGAAACTTTAAATCCTCCGATTTCCGTTAAAAGGATCGAGTTGGACGATAGGAAATTCGCTAAATCGGATTCTCCGAGACTAGGTGCTTGAAAAATTGCTGGATTTTACAATCCATAATCGAAATACGTCAGGATGCATCTTAAGGGGATATTTATGAAGAAAGAGAGAAATGTCCTTTGTTGAATATTTTTTTTTCTTATTTTTTTTTATTATATCGGGATATCTTTTCATATTCTTACGATCATGGTATTTTTTTTTCAGAATATACAAGTCGGTAAACATGAAAAAGAAAAAGAAATATTATTTATTAAGAAATAATTGATAATAAATATATGACAGACACAACGTCATATTCTTTTTTTTAATTTTTAATATTTCATTTTGTTTTCCTTAGATATTTGTAATTTTATTAAATAATTTATTGTCTTTATTACTCTCTCTCTCTCTCTCTCTTTCTCCCCTTTTTATGAATTTGAGGATATTCAAAATAATTTAGTATTATATCATTATTACGACGAAGAAAAATTTCCTACACGAATTTATATCATTTAATAAACTAGTATTATTTCTTTTTTTTTTTCTTTGAGATACCAATTTTACTATTATTAAAATAATACATTACAATCTTATTTACGATAAATTTGAAATTCGTATAAGAAGCATTTACAATTATTAAATCCACATAATTGTGTGTTACGTATTATTATTGAAAAATATTTAAATAATAATTTGTAATTTCTATCGAATAACCTTTTTTTTTTATATATTACCTTATATAATATTTTATTACGATAACAATATTGTTCATTATTTATAATATAACGAACACGAAATAATAATTTAGAAGAACCGGGATACGTGTCCAGTGGTTCAGTTTACATTAGAAAATAGATTAGTTATTCGTAGGACATAGTATCTAACCACGTTAAGGAGATCGTGCGAGGAATGAATTTCGAGGAAGAAAATACGTAGAGTGTGCCTTCGTTCTCGCCATTCATCACCTGGCACGTTCGTTAATTAAGATATCGCGTTGTATCGCACGTGTCCATCGACCAATAGCTAAGCAACCACGTAGAAACGATGTGTAAATGAATGACTCTCCTAAAGAAATCAAAGCCTGTAATCTCGATCTGCCTAATGTTTACTTTCTCCAACCGAATTGATTACAAATTCTCTCTCTTTCTCTCTCTCACAGTCTCACTCACTCACGCTCTCTCCCTCTCTCTCTCTTTCTCTTTCACATACAAACATTCTCTTCTCTTTGTTTCTACATTTCCCATTTAATTAAGTTACCTACCTATTTATTCGATTGAGAGTAAATAGACCCCATGCAAATTAAACAATAATCTAAACGACATCGTTACACCGATTAATTAATTGTTAGTCAAATTTACATTCAAAGAGAGATAGAGAAAGAGAGAGAGAGAGAGAGAGGATGCTTTTAATAATCACGAAAACTTGGATACGTTTGTGAGTTATGTATGCACACGTGTGAATGCATTTATGAGTGTATAGAGAAGTAGTATAATAATTATATTATACATGCGTTGAAGATGAATGTGTTTGCAGATATATGTGTGAAAGTATATATTTAGTGTATGTAAATAGTATAATAATTGTAATATTATGATAAGCGTGTATTACATGTAATAATCGATTGAATATTTCATATTAATTAATTAATTAATTAATGATTAAATGCTGTCTCTCACGTTTATTACGTTATTTTTGTATATGTATGCAACGTGAGATATGATATGACATCTTTGTTTCCAACGTAATTATCGATTAAACTTAAAACGGCTTAATGTATATTATATTATTACACGTTATACGTGTGTAAGATGAGTATTTATCGTTCGATACTTAGAATCTTCTTTATTTATATCTCGTAATATGATATTATTAATTTAATAACAGCGTTAAATTAAATATAAATAAAATATTGATTTAGGAAAGTTTTTTAATATGGGTTGCGTTATGATTGTGAAATTATTTAATTGATTGATCAAGTGATGTAGAAATTTTGTTTAGTAGAAATATTCTATATATATATTTATTTAAATATAAAATAATATAAAAGGGGTCTTTATATAAAAGTAATTAAAACATTTATAAATAATGAATGGAATTTTATATATATGATATATATTCTCTATCTAAATAAATAATATTATTATTTTTCTTTCTTTTTGTATTAAAAATTATTAATGAGTACAACTTACAGTATTGTATACTATATTATAGTGTTGCTTATTTAAATATAAAATACTAAACAACGTTTTAATAAATGAAATATTTAAATTACGTTGAAATGTTTGAAATATTTTCAATCTATATATAAATAAAATTTTATATTCAATAATTTTTTTTATTATATAAATTTATACCACCAATAACTTATTTTATTGTAACAGTATATATACTATACAACAAGTGTATTTTTATATTCGAATATAAAATATAAAAACAAAAAAAAATAAATAAAAACTTCCGTTATCATTTATTGTCCAATCTGACATTGTAGGTAAAGAAAAAGAAAAAAGAAAAAAGAAAAGAAAAAAAAACATTTCCGACATTTAAGATTAATGCGATTCCCCATCTTCTCCTTACTATCTTTTTTATCTTTCTATTCTTTCCTTCATGAAAACACATTAGACATTTATTTTCTACGTAGAAAACACTTGACTAATTGATATTTCCTTTGAATCAACATTCTTTTTTTATCTTTTCTAAATAAAATCGTGTAACACAGCGAAACGCGTTAGTTGAAAATTAATGGAAGGGATTGTAGTTAATTGAATCGATGCTAAATTATTAGTTATATCGTGTTGGGAATAATAAATTATACACGAACTCTCATAACACACAACGATACTATATCGTTATTTATAATTAATGTTACTAACCTAACTATCGTAACTTCTTAAAATAATTAATTTTCAATTAATCAACCACTTAACTTTTTCTTTTTGTTTTTTTTTTTTTTTTATATCACAAAACACACATTTCAAACGATACAACATATTTTTCTTTATTTTTCGAAATATAATATATTGAAAAGAAAATATTCTATTTTCTAAACCTTTTCAAAACTGTGTCAGAAAATCTCAACTGACGTCTATCGAAGAAGAAGAAGAAGATTCTATATTCGCGTTGAACTCGCTAACATTTACCTAATTAGGAAAAAAGTAGAACACAAGGAGACCAGGTCACGAAGAAAATAAAATTGAGAATATCGTTCACATCGTGAAAGAGCAGTATGTCGGTAGGGTTGGAGAGAGGAAGGGGGTTTGAAATAAGAGGAGGAGGAGGAGGAGGAAAGTAAAGAAGAAGAAAATATTAAATAAATAAAAAAAAAAAAAAAAAAAAGAGAGAGAAAAAATTCGTCCTTGCCAAAAAATCCTGTTCGCACGAAGTATATTCAATCTTTCAGTACACGTACGANCGTTATTTTTATATTTATTTCAAAATCTTCCTTCGATAAAAGAAAAAAAAACAAAATGTATACCTGCGAAAGAAATAAATAAAAAAAAAAAAAAAAAAAAAAAGAGAGAGAAAAAATTCGTCCTTGCCAAAAAATCCTGTTCGCACGAAGTATATTCAATCTTTCAGTACACGTACGAAGTCTCCATACGAAGAATAATAAGAAGAAGAATAAAGAGAATAAAGAAAAAGATGAAAAAGAAGGACAACGACAACGAAAACGACAACGACCAATGACGTCGATGCACCAAATTCAATTCGAGGACGAATTTCTTTTCTCCAACAACGTTAGATGCATCGTTCATATATTTTCTTCTTTATTCGCTGTAAACCCCCAACCCCAACCCCCAACCCCAACCCTCGAACACCCTACTCTCGACCTATCTTCACCAAGGAGAAAACGGTAAATGTCAGAACACATATTCGAGACGACCTCTTATCGTTTTCGGTCAAACGACTTTTGCAAACGAGTCAAATGCTTTTTTTTTTCTTTCTTTTTGTTAGTCCTCGCACGTGTTTTTTTCCCCCTGAAATTTTCTTTTTTTCTCTTTCTTTTTTACACACAACTTGTCCCTCCACTTCTTCTGGTAAAGCTCTATTTCGTTGCTTTTTTTTTTTTCTCTACTCTTGTGATGCTTTTTACAATCAAAATTAAATCAAGACTAAATGAGAGAAGAAAGAATAATGGAAAGCTTTTTTAACGAGTCTCCACTCGAACAATTTTTACAACGTAAACTACATATGTGTTTTTACGTATCCGTGTGTGTGTGTGTGTATGTATGTATGTATACATACATACGCATGTATATAAGTGTATATTTTAAAATGTATACGCGAACGTTTCGCGAAAATACTTTATCAAAAGGTTTTCAACTTTCTACTACATGGAAGGAAAAATGATATATATGTATATAAAAAAAAAACAAAAAAAAAGAAATAAGAAAAAGGTCGCAGGAAGGAACGTGTATTCTTTTAAAACTAAAACAATAGCCTTCGAAATTGTTTAAAGCGAGATTAGCGAAGAAATATATATATAGAAGATAAAAAAGAATAATAATAATAATAATAATAATCCGAGAGAAAGAAAGACCTTAATTTTTAAATAATTGAAAAGAAATGAAATTATCGATAAGAGTGTTTCGCCAATCTCGTTGCATAAAATTAATCAATTTTTTCTCATCCCCCCACTCTTTCACCCTCCTCCCCTTTCTCTCTCTCTCTCTCTTTCCTCTGGAATACAAAAATAAAAATATGAAAAATAATAAAAAAGAAATATGACAGAAGTGTGTCAAATGATAAACAATGCGTGAGCATTGTATCAAAGATTCGTTATTTTTATATTTATTTCAAAATCTTCCTTCGATAAAAGAAAAAAAAACAAAATGTATACCTGCGAAAGAAATAAATAAAAAAAAAAAAAAATGTCGAAACACAAAAATAAAGAATCGCGCTTTACATTCGATTATTCTCGAGTTTTATATATATATATAAATATATAAATATATATATATATATATATATATATATATATAATGGTTCTACTTTTTTTTCGATTACACCCTCTCTATCTTCAACCCCACATTCCTCCTTGCCACCCTTCATCAACTCTCAGTGAACGCGAGAACAAAAAGCTTTTATATTCACGCTCGAAGAGATAGACTCGAATACGGAAATATAAAATTCAAAGATAGAAAGAAATAAAGAGAAGGAAAGAGAGAGAGAGAGAGAGAGAGAGAGTAAAATTTCACATTTTCCTCAGTGAATTCTATAAAGAATATACAAAAACGTTGAGGAACAAAAATAAAAAAAACAAAAAAAAATGGGGCACAGAATGATTGTATCGACACATCTCGTACGTTATAACATAATATTACTGAGAGATTATAATCACAAATTTCGATAACGATAATAATCTCACGATCGTTACGAAGAAAAAAGGATAAAGAAAAAAAAATAATAATTAAAAATAAAATAAAAGAAAATATATAAAAAACAAATAAACAATCTCCGAAGTGTAAAAAGGAATTTTTTTTCTTCCCCGTAGAATAACCTAAAAAAGAAAAAGTGCAAAAAATAATGCGACAATTATGATAATCGTCATATCCCACGAACGAAATAAAACAAACAAAAATTCCAATTTCACAATTAGTATTTTAAAACGAACAAACGTGCAAACAGCACAAAATTTGCACAAACAAATGATTAGAATTAACCGTAAGTAAGATGATTCATCGAATCGAATTACCGAAACTCAATGCGAATAATGCGATAAATGACTAAACCTTATCTACCTACCTCCCTCCCTCCCAAACCTCTCCCAACCCCCACTTTCTTTCTTTATCTTTTTCTACGAAGTAAAGAAAAAAAATAAATAAAGAAATAAAAAAAGAAATAACATAAAACAAAAAGAAAGAAAAAGAAAAAGAAAAAGAGAAAGAGAAAGAAAGACAGAGAGAGAGAGAGAGAGAAAGAGAGAGAAAGAGAGATACGAATGAAGGAGAGTCTTTGTATTGTATGGAGATGGGTGAGAAGGTATACGAAAGATGGTCGAGAGGTGGGTTGGAGGGTTGAGAAGGTGGATAAGAAAGAGAAGAAGAAGAGTAGGTAGGTAGGTAGGTAGAATGAAGGAAGGGTGGGGGGTTGAAGAGAAGGGCGGAAGGGAAGAAACACGACGACGAATAATAATGAGAGATTATGACTCTTTTTTTCTTTCTTTAACATCTTCTTCCTTTCTCTCTCTCTCTCTCAGCCCCTACACCCCACCACCACCACCACCACCACCACCCCTTTCCCCTCTTTCTTCGCAATATTTCTTTCTCGCGTTTGCTAGCAGAAGAGGTGGTGGCGAGGGGGTGGTTGGGGGGTAGGTGGAGAAGAAAAAGAGAGACAATGGATTCTTTTTCGTTCGTCCAATTACTGGCGAACGCGCGCGCGCACACCGACACTATGGTGAAAGAGAGAGAGAGAGAGAGAGATAGGTGCTATAGAAGTCAGTGGGCGCGATCGAGACTGTGCAGGAAATGAAGCCCATAGCGCCACTTCGGATATAACAATGCTTTGTACTTTGTTACTCCTCTCGAGCAACAGTGATCGATCCTCGGAATAACCATTACGTACTCTCTAATCGAAGATAATTCGAGAGTGTCCCCCTCCCCCCCCCATACCCCCTCTTATATCTCGATATCGTTGGATAATGACATCGATTACGATGATCATCTATGATCATGGATGGCTGATCTGTGAGAAAGAGAAATATTATAATATTAGATAAATAATATACCCTTTATAGTTTATATTATATTTTTTTTGAAGGATTATATTATATATTATCTTCTTCTTCTTTTTCTTCTTCATCATTTTATTAGGACTTTGTCCTGTTATA
>NW_014569753.1:120865-132477 GCF_001313835.1 Polistes canadensis | reverse complement strand
ATTAATTTGTCGTATTTTTAAATAAATATTACGTGTATCTTTGATGATGTGTATACATTATTTGTATAATATTATTTGGGAAAATGTTGTGGAAAGAGTATTTTGATTTAAATCGTTATATTTTATCTTGTGTGAGTTATTGAATTTTTATTTTTTAAAGGATTTATAAATGATTATTTAATTATAGTTTTTTTTTAAAGTAATATATCGTATCTTTAGTGTATCATTGGGAAAATTTATATTAAAAATATTTGATTTTATTTAAATCATATATTTTGTTATTGTATCGTATTGTAATCGTATTGTTGTTTGTTGTTGTATCTAAAAAGATAATTGATGATTAAATGTTTAAATTATTGTTCCTAATGATTGTTAAGGATTGACATAAAATTTGTTTAAGTTTAATTGTAAGTATAATTACCTGACTTTTAGATTTGATAAAACGTATGATTATTTAAATTATATTACTGTTACGGTAATATGAATTATTTTATTTCACTATGATTGAATTGACCTGTATGTGTGTGTGCGTGCGTGTGTTAAGATAAACAAAACAAGTTTAACAACAAAAAATTGTTCATTTAAATCGTATACCTAGCGAGTTACCAAGTTCATACCTAAAGGGCTCATAATTAATTAAATGTTTGAGTTATTATTCCTATGGATGTATGAAGGGTTGTTTTTTTAAGCATTGGAATAATTATCAGAACTTTAGATTTAATTGCTTAGTAAAATTATCAAAATTATATTATATTTTGTTAGAGTAATTTTAATTATTTTCTTAACAATTAATCTCTTATGACGTAGTCGACAAATATATGTGTTAAAGCATTAGTGTGTGCGTGCGTGTGTGTGTGTGTGTATGCGTGTGCGATAACACACTGGGAAAAAGTTATATACGAAATTTCTATTGAAATTCTCGAAACCCGTAGCGAGTTGCTAAGTTCATAGCTAAAGGGCTCATAGAAAATTGAACATTTCACTTATTCATATCAATGTGTCAGAGGTTTATCAAATTTTCCTTCTCTCTGGTAATACTTCATTCGAATTTTATATATCATCTTTGCACAATTATCGGAATCGTATAATTGTATTATTAGATAAACATTAGCCTTTTAAATGTGATCAAATTTGTCACGAATAATACCTTTAAAAGTTTGTTTCGAATTACTTTGTCACCAAATGTACATATTTCAAACCCTAAACCTATTCCATATTCTAAATCACGATTTCATTTTTTAAACAATTATCATATTTTCTCGAATACTTTCTCAACAAAAATGAATAAATTTAATAAAAATAATTCAATAATTTTAATGACAATCACTGTAATAGTAATAATAATTAATATTACATGCAATATAATACACACTTTCCGTTCCAAGTTGTAACTATTAGTGTAACATTAATATAAACATTTACACACAAAATATGTCAACTACATTGAGACAAAAATAACAATTACTACAATATATTAAATAATAACCCCTCCAAAATATATATCCCATATATATATATATATATATATGTTACAGTGAAAGACCAAAATTGGAGAATGTCAAGATTCACATGGTGAAATATCAGCACATACCAAATACGTTGATGAAAAAGACCGAATATTTCGATTTATTCTAATACATTAAGGGAAATATTTTATTATTAGTGCGGCTGTTTTTACTGATTGACATTATTAACCAAATCTAACAATAAATTATATTTAACAATGAAAGTTTTTATTTCTTATACCTAATATTAATGCGATAAGGCTCAAAACAATAATCAATAAACAAACAAACATTCAATCATTAAATTTAACATTGATATTGACAAACACATATATGCGTTGATAGCACTCAAAGAATTGATATTTCGGACATACACTAAACAACCACGTTAATCTCGACATATCCCAATTTCGATCTTTCGCATTAACATATATAATGTATATGAAAGAATGCAAAAAAAAACCGTTAAAAGCAATAGAGACCACTTTACTATTAGATTTGACGGTATAGAAAATAAAATGAATAAATGTGAAGTGGTGGTGTACGTGCAATGAAACGGAAATTAGGAGTGATCAGGATGACGTTGGAAGGTAGAACGGGAATCTCAGGAGGGAAGTTTCCGAGAGAAAGGAAAGGTATTTGAGCACCGGTATCTTCTCTCTCTCATTCTCTAACTCTTCCTTCTCTCTCTTTCTCTCTTTAATCGTAGATCAAGAGACCGTCTGGGGCGGGTCGATTGAATTTTCGTGCGAATTAACGAGACGTCGTCTGGCTGGCTGGCTGGCTGGTTGGCTGGCTGGCTGGCTGGTTGGTTGGCTGGTTTGCTTGCTCGTTCTTTCCCACTAGAGGAAGAAGAACCGTAGTCCTCTAGAATGTTAGAGTGAGAGAGAGAGGAACAGAGAAACGGGCATTCTCTTCTCCACTTGGATGAATAATAATGAATAAGAGAAAGAGAAAGAGATAGGTCTCATAGGTCGTGGACCGAAGAGACGGCGCCTTTTCGTAAAAGGGCCGTTAAGGTGCTACCTTAACGATCTTTCAAACCTTTCCCAAGGGGGCCAAAGGCCACGTGGAACGCGGACACGTAAGGTTCACGGAATGCGGCCCTGTATCTCTCTTTTTCTCTTTCTTTCTTTCTAACTCTTATTCCTTTTTTTCTTTTTTCTTTTTTTTACTTATTTACTTATTTATTTATTAATTTATTTCTCAAAGGGGCCCTGTATCTCTTTCTCTCTCTTACTCTTGTTCGTATATTTTTTTGGTTATTTCTTTCATTTTATTTTTTATTTTTTTATTAATTAATTAATTAATTAATTTATTTATTTATTTATTTTTCATAGAGGCCCAGTATCTCTTTTCTTATTCGTTTTTTTTTTGGTTATTTCTTTTATTCTATTTTTTGAAGTTATATTTCTCTTTAGGCGCGTTTTGGATAAATGAAGTTAGATGCGACCGAAAAATCGACACCACGAAGTTGTCGATATTTTGCGATGCGCGGGAAAATTGAACTTATTTTTGAGATTATAGAGATTATATTCGTTTTGGTACGCTTTTTATTTATTTATTTATTTATTTCTCAAAGATTCACCTTACCGAAAGGAAAAAGAGAAATATCAGAGAGAACGGGGCGGTGGGGGGAGGGGATAGAAATCTTCTGTTAGAATTCACCACGAAACAGGACGCAACTTGTTCGGACATTTCTAATATTTCTTTTCAATCGTAAGAAAAGGAATTCGTTAAAGGTGCCGTCCCGTCTGTGAAAAGCATTTCTTTTTTTTTTTTACAAACGTTTTAAAAGGAATTATCAATAGGATTTGTCATCGGCGTTAAGAAAAGGGAAATCCTATTTTTATTTGGGATATTTTTATTCTATATGCGGCTGATCAGTTAAAAATCCGTTAAAAACCTTTCATCGAATATTGAGGATGGATTTTTAAGGATGAATCAGTAGAATTTCGCAGGTAAGGAATTTTTTTTTCTTCCTTTATTCTTTTCTCTCTCTCTCTCTCTCTCTCTCTTTTTTTTTTCTTTGGGTGGTCCTGTAAGAGTGAATCATAAAGCAAATTCAAAGGAAAAAAATTCTTGTTCTAATTTTTGGCTCTGAGGTAAGGATAAGAGGAAGTAGAATACAATACGTATGAGTCATTCGTTCATTCAATCAGTAGAAATTCAGTAATAAATAAAATATTGAAAAGAAAAGAAGAAAATTATGTTCAACGAATTGTCCTATGAATTAAAAATGTTAGAAACAATTTAAATTCAATTTTTTTTTTCCTTTTTTTTCCATAAAATTATTTTAAGTTGTCCTACGAAACTAAGTCCATGGACTAATTGTAAGTTCGGAGAATACATTCTTTTTTTTTTAATTTTTTATTGAAAAACTATAAATTAGAAAAAAAAATGTATGAACTGTCAATAAAATAACACAAATCAGAAATATTCCTGAAAGTGAATTCGATTGCTATTACCTATGAAGAATTCTATTGATAAAATGCAAAAAAAAAAGCGAAGAATTAAAAAGCATATTTGAAGAAAAAATAGTAGAAATTAGGAAAAAAAGATAAAAGAATTATTGTCGAAAAACGTGAAAAAATATTTCAAATTAATGTTAAACTTCGTTATTAACTAAAACATATTTTTTTTTAAATACACGTAAAATTATTCAACGATCAATTGGTGGTTTATCGATAGAAGAAAAAAAAAGAAAAGGAAAGAATACAAAAAGATATAATTCCTAAATGTGAATTTGATTGGTTTAATCTGTGATTTTATGATAAGACACAAAAGTCAGAAAAATTTAGAAAGAATGTTTTGCGAAGAAATTGGTCGAGGTGGAGAGGAGAGGAGAGTAAAAAGAATTTTTGTGAAGGTTCTACAAGATAAAATGAAAGAAATGGGAAGAAAAAAAGGAAGAAAAAGAGAAAGAGAGATAGAAAGATAGGATCGATTCTTTCCTGTCGTATAGGCGTTCGTGTGAGAAACTTTTAATTGCGTTCCACGCGTTGGCGCCTGTGCGAAGGTTCGAACTAGTAGAAAAGGAAGGGTAAAAGGAAAAAAAAACAAAAAAATAAAAAAAGAAGAAGAGAGACAGGGTTAGGTCCGAAACGAAAAAGAAAAAGAAAAAGATGCTACAAAAAGGATGATAAGAGAGAAGGTAAAAAATGAGTCACAAGCAGACTGGATTTTGCTGTTTTATTCCTAACGTCTACCCTAAACAGTTACGTCTCAAGGGAAAGAAAAAAAAATGAGATCGTTTTGTGGATAATAAGATAAATATAAGGAAAATGCCTTGAAATTGGACCAATTTTTTTACTCTCGTGAATGAATTTCGAAATGAACGAAAGGAAATTTTAAAATTAATTCATTCATTTATTCATTATATATTTTATTCTCCTTCGAGAATTCAATAGATGAATAAATGTGTTTGTTTTTTTCTGCTTTCCCCCCCCCCTCCTAATATCGTTTTGTTATATTATTCGCAGATAATAATATGTAAGACGAATTTAAAACATATTTTTCTCGGTTTTATTTATATTTCATTTTAATATTCAATTTAAATTCTTTCAAACTGAAAATGAATAAATATTTGTACGAGAAAAATTTTGAAAAAGAAATTCATTGATTTTTAAAATCATTTAATAATTTTTGACCCTTCCTACAGTACACGAGGATGAAAAAAAATGAAATCAAATTAATAATATATATTATTTATTGATAAATTCTTAATAAATTAAATTAGAATATGTTTGTCCATTCGATAAATCACACACACACACACACACAAATCTCGTTAAAAATAAATCATACATTAATATATGTAATACTTTGTAATTAAATAATATTTAATAAAATTTGAATTATTAATAAAATTTTCAATAAATCCATCTGGAATATATTTCCCCATCCTGTAAAATTATACAAACGCATACGTAAACACACACAAACTCGTATATACTAAATCGGATATAAAAAAAAAAGTAATAATTAAATAGAATAAAATGTAATAAAAAAAGAAATATCTTATATCAATGATTTATTCGTAAGCCCTGATTAAAAAAAAGAAATAAAACAAATTAAAAATCAAAAGATTTAATTTTGATCTAATACGAATTAATAATAATTACTCGCCTATTTTTCGGTAATTGAATTTTCCATAGAAATGTTCTTTTTCTGTTTTTTTTATTTGTTCCTACGCAAGATCGAGTTCCACGATTCGAATTTGAATGAGTGCTTTTTCCCAACAGTTCGTGGGAGGGATATACGCGTGCGAGAAAATACAAAGCTGTGCTTGTACATACTACGAACAATCAATATAAGACGTCCGTTTATGTTACGTAACGATGCGAATCCATCGATGGGTGCAAGCCAAATGAACAAAAAAGAAAAAAAAAGGAGAAAAAAAATGGAAAGAAGAAGAAGAAGAGCAAAAGGAAAAAGAAAAAAGCAAAAAGAAAAACAAAAAGCACGAGAAAGAGAAGGATTGGTGGATAAAAAAGCAGTCTCTCTATTCAAAGGAACGAGTGCACTACTACTCGGTGCATTTCTAAAAGCACGCCACACCCGCGATAGCCAATTTCGAGAAAACTCGAGCTAATATCGAGTACGAGCTTTTTTTCCCTAAGCTACGAAGTAGATATATATATATAAAAGAGAGAGAGAAAGAGAAATTCGACAAGAAAAAAAAATTTAAATAATTCCCCCCCCCCTCCTCCTCTATACACACCCGTTTACCTTATTTTTCTACGTTTTTCTTTTTCCCTCAAAGGAGTACTTTCAATAGTTGATAAAAAATAATTTCGAATGAAAAAATAAATATTTTAAAATTATTATTAATGATTAATATTCTTGTATTTTCTCTCAATTGAAATCAAATTATCCATCAAATCAATTTGAAAGATTTTGATCTGGGAATTAATTAAAATAAATTTATATGAGAAATCAATCAATACTTTGCATGAATTTTGATAGTACAGATTTATCGAGAGAAATTAAGAAATAAGATTAAATTTTGTTGTTTTTATTTTTATTGGATAAAAATGTTAAAAAAAAAAAAAAAACAGAAAAAAGAGAAAGCAAGGATGAAAGAGGTGGAAAAGAAAATATCGATGATTTTGGAATCAAATAAAACGTATCAATAATTTTTTTATATCGAACATTATAAAGATCATAGAAAACAAACGAAATTAAAATGAAAATAAAATATATTAATCACTCAGGTCTCTTTAACGCGATAAAAAATTTTATAAAAGATAAACGGTATTAGAATAAAATAGTGGAAAAAATTAAAAAAAATCTAACAAGAAGAATATTTTATAAGACGCGTAGGACTTGAAAGAAAAGATATTTAAAAGAAAAAAAAAAAAGAAAAAAAAAAAGAAAAAAAGGTACAGTTAGTATGTATTTCCTGTCTATAAACGTACAGTAATATAGAGATAGAATTCTTATCAACGGAAATCAGTGGAATTCTAATTCGCAATAGGTACATCGCAAACGAGTTCTTAAGTGCAAGGAGTCCGGCAATACAAACGGGGTCGTAGTTGTTGTTTTTGTTGTTGTTGTTGTGGTACTACTGCCGGCGGCGTGTTTAATCCCGACGAAAATGCTAATCTGTCGTTAGTTTCGCTTCGTGAAGCATGTAAACTGTCCAAGGTACGCGTCTTTCTCCATCCGCAGACAAACAGGAAACTCAAATGACGTTTATAGTGTTATAGGGATAGGATCTTAGTCGACTTTCATATAATCAAGCTAAGTTTTATTCAATCAAATCACTCACTTATTCATTCATTTACTCTCACTCTTACTCTCCTTTTTTTTTTCGAAAGAAAAAATTATCTTTATCAAAATACACATCGGTGTGAACAAATTCAACTCTTATTGAAAGACAATTTAACAAAGATTTGGCTGAAATTAAAAACTCTGAATGATTTATATACAAATTTGTATTATTTTTAATTTTTATATATTTATTTTAGATTTTTTGTGTTCTTATTATCTTTGCGAAATTTTGCTAAACTTTTTGTATATATATATATATATATATATACACAAAATGTTAAATTGCATATAAATACCTCTTTGACATAATATTGACCATTAACACACCATTAATTCCATTTTTAAAACTATAGCATTTGATTAACCCGTTGAATAATAATTGTTACAGCAATGTATATAATTTTATTAATTTTATATATATATATATATTGTATGTGAAATTATTTGTTGATAAAAATATGTAACCCAAGATGATACGTTAAAATGATTTTGAAGAAATTTTCGTTTTTATATATATTAATTTTTGTTTAGATTTTAAAATTAAAAATTTTGAAAAAATATTGATTCGTCCCATATATCTTGAGAAATATTTTCAGAATAAAACATCATACTGAAAATAAGCCGGCGGCGCGTGGAAAAAAAAAAAGAAGTTAAATGCAAGGGAGGGAGATTGGTATAAAAGTTTTTAAGATGATTTTAATAAATCAATTATTCTTATTCGAAACTTTTTTATAGGCTAATATTTTTTTTCTCCCCTTTTTAGATTATAATACAATGAAAAAAAAAAAAGCCGCAAAACTTTTTCTTTAACTTCGTTTATAAGAAATATTCTCGAAATGGAATAAACTGAAGTTGCTCAAAGATTGGAAGATAAAAAAAGAAACAACTTTCTTTTTACATATTTGAGAAAATAAAATTAGCCTAAACGAAAAAGGTAATCGTTTTTCAATAATCGTTTAAAAACTTTTTAACAATATCTCGCCATTAATTTATTATAACAGAAACGGAAATAAGATATAATAAAAAAAAAAAAAAGAGAAGCAAAAAAATGAAATCTATTAATTTAAGTAAATTTATCGGAATTACCACACGAGCGAACGAGTGAATAATTAAGTTTTATCACAAAAAGTTTCCTTATTTTATTAAAGAGAAATTTTTTTAAAAGCTTTCAACCTCTACTACCTTTTAACTACTACGAGCAATTAATATATATTTCATATCTATCTATAATATTACTAACACATCTAAATGAAAATAAATCCAAAAAGAATAATTAATCGTTATTTAAAATGTTGAAAAAGAAAAAAAACATTGCAACAATTATTAATAAATGTGTGACAGGGGGTAGTTGAGCAAGGTAAGAATTTAAAACGTTATATTTCGATCTTATTGAAACGTTTCGTCCCTTCATCGGAACTTTTTCATCAATTCGATCGTTAAAGTTCTGAGTACCTCATATATTATTACAAAAGACATAAATTCTTATATTTTTTTAAATAATAAAACTGTACATAACATCTATAAATCGTTAAATTTAAACACGGAATCAAAACAATACTCTCATTTTTTGTTAAACAATACTGTATAATTTTTTAAACGGACAAACAATAAGTCAACAAACCAACTAATAATTAATTTCACGATCTATTACATAATACAAACACACGCAAACTTGAATTAAAAATAAACGATACAAAATAAATGTTATCAATCCGCGTTTATTCGGTCTACTTACAAAATTACCATAGCGCAAATATATTCATATATTCTATCATTAATCAATAATTATTTGCATTAAATTAATTGAAAAGAAAGAAAAAAAAAATCGACTAATTTAACAAACATCAATTTTACAATCTATTTCATAATATCATAAACAAACAAATTGAATTGAATATAAACGAAATAAAATCAATATTAGCAATTGATTGACTTAAACATCATTTACAACATGTATACGTAATTCCGTGTCTCTTCTTCCCCTCTTTGACCACCTCCCCCCTCTCTCTCTCTTTCTCTTTCGTTGTATAAATTTCAGACTACACACATACACACACACACACACACACACACACACACAGAAATAAACAAGGTATCGTCCATCTTGCTCTGCGTGCAATCCGAAACTACCTCGACCACGCGATTTCACGTCACGAGAAGTGAAAACTAGCCCTGAACTAACCCTGACGAACTATCCCTTACGAACAGAGAACCTTCTACCACCCTTTGCCCTCTCTTACCCCCCGTCCCCTTCCTCTTCACCCTCCCTCATTCGTCTTTATCTCCTGTTAGTTAACTCGAGCTCGATTTCTCGAGCAGATTTTACCAACCCTATGGTGCAACATAGTGCTATCGCGTTAACACGTTGTTACGCGATAATGAATATCGCGCGTGTTAAACAGCACAGTGTTACTACCACTACCATCACCAATACTACCACTAACATTAATATCATATACGTACAAACTTCGATCGTTTCTCTTCCCCCAACTCGAAATTTCGTGCGACGATCGTTTAAGTATCAAGGATAACACCTATCGAAGAGTAATCTTCTTTTCCTTCTTTCCTCATTTCTCACTCATTCTCTCTCTTTCTGTTTCTGTTTCTTTCTCTCTTCGTTTCCTTTCCTTTTTTTATTCTTTTCTTTTTTTCTTTTTAATAGTAATGGACGAGGGAGCACTTATACAGGTCTTAGAAAGAAAAGAAAAAGAAAGAGATAGATAGAAGATTGTCATTAAAAAGAACGCAAAGCTCGATTATAGCGAGTAGACGATAATCGATTGAAGATGAAAAATTATCTTCCTACTACGCTACTAATGGATCTACAATTCGAAAAGAAAGAGAAAAGAACAAAGGAAAAAAACAGGATAGATAGATAGATAGATAGATAGATGGGTAGATAACTTAAGATATAGTGTTATCGAAAATCGAAATCTATTAATTATGCAAGCGAATGGGAGAATAATAATACACTTGTATTATTATTCACATGCAGAGATTTGTTCGTAACGTGTGTATCATATATATAATACGCGATTGAGAATAATTTTCAAATAAATTTCTACGATGTTATAAACGAAAGAAAAGTAAACGAAAAGAATGATAAAGAAGATATAAATAAACAAAATTTCAAATTACATGAAATTTATATTAAATTAATTGAAATTAAATTAAATTAAATCAAATCAAATAAAACAAAAAAGATGATAAAGTATAGGTAAAAATTAAAAATAAGAAAACAGAAATGACATGAAATTAAAATAAAATAAAAGAAACGAAAATAATAAGAAAATGAAGTAAAATAAAAAAAAAAAAAGAAAAAAACAGAAATGACATGAAATTGAAATAAAATAAAAGAAAAGAAAATAATAAGAAAATGAAGTAAAATAAAAAAGAAAAAAATAGAAATGACATGAAATTTAAATAAAATAAAATTAAATAAACAAAAAAAATCAAATCAAATATATTGATTAATGGTCGTGGAAATTCTTTCGTTCGGTCGCGTACATATTTAGCCGATCGAAGTAGAAGAAGTAGAAGAAGTAGTAAAAGTAGTAGTGGGGAATGGATAAAAGTGGGAGTAAGGGTACAAGTAAAAGAAGAAAAAGAAGAAGAAAAAGAAGAAGAAGAAGAAGAAGAAGTCGCATTCGTTATTGCCGGATTCCGGCGATATCTAAAATCGTATTAGAGAGATCCCCCCGATGTCGTAAATATTCGCCGAAAGAACGTTGTCGGAAGGAGTATCGTTTTCTCTCTCTCAAAAGAAAAAGGTGGGGATAGGGTAGGATTTTTCTACTTCTCTCTCTCTCTCTCTCTCTCTTTCTTAATGTAAAGGACGACCTTCGCATCGGATTCTTTTCCTCTCTCGAAAACTCGCGAACTATACTCGTCGCGAGGGAACGACGAAATTTATGAATATTTCGTATAATACATATCGGAATGGGAGAGAAAGAGAAAGAGAGAAATAGAGAGAGAGAGAGGAGAAAGGTTTTGGATAGTAGCCGGAGGATCTTACGTTCCCAGGAGAGATAGAGAGAAACAAATATATATATATAGAAAAAAAAAAGAGAGAGAAAGAAAAATAAAAGGGGGAAATAAAATAGATAAATAGATAGATAAAAAAAGTGAGAAAGAGAGAGAGAAAGTGAAAAAAAATATATTTATATATATAGAAAAATAATATAATATAACGTATGATATATAATTTGTATATTTTAGATATTACATAAAAAGAGATTATATAATTATTTTTTTATTTTACTTTATATTATATGTTATATATTATAACCATATATTATATTATTTATTCATTTGATTGTGTTTACTATATTA
>NW_014569753.1:114748-120780 GCF_001313835.1 Polistes canadensis | reverse complement strand
ATATCGTATATGATATAGGTAAAATCATTCGTATATATTTATAATATAAAGATATAGAAATAAATATATTTCTATATCAATATATATAAAACGTGGTCCTTGATAATTTTTGATAAAATAATTAAATGAAGTATTAGAATAAAAAATTACTACGTCAAATGAATTACACCTCTTTTACGAGATCTTTTTAATATACATATAAGAAAGAAAGAGAGAGAAATAAAATATGTTCGAAGCTAATATCAATAAAAAAATGAGAACAAATTATTCAATGTTATAATGTTCCTTCTTCCATCTCTCTCTCTCTTTTTCTTCTGATCTTTCTTTTGTAATTCTTTTAGCAGGTAAAAACTTTCGAATCAAAATAAGAGAGTGAGAGAGATAGAGAGAGAGAGAGAGAAGAAGAAGAAGAAGAAGAAGAAGTAAAAGACTTCGTATAAAAGAATCGAAAGGAATTCGGCATCAACTATGGCAGCTCTCGAGAAATTGTCTGGAATCGTTCATTCGAGTTTTCGTCTCGAACAAAACGGCAAAACTCGTCGACCGAATTTCATTTCCTTCTCTATCCTTATTTCATTCCTTCTCTTTTCAGTTAACGAAGCGAGAAAGTAGTTTTCTTAACGAACGATTAGCCAAATCGTTCTACTATATTTTCAATAAAAACTACGAGAGTCCGTGAATCGTTCGATAGAAAACATTTCTTTACTTACAATTAATTTCTATCAAAAATACAAAATCGAATCATTTATTTAGCGATTTTTTTCCCTTTTTTTATTTTATACTCTTTTTCTTCTCTAATAATAAAACGACGATTTCGATGATATCACGTTCGAAACTGTAGAAAATAATTAAGAAAGAATAAAAAAAAAAGAAAAAGAAAATAAGATATTTACCATAAAAGTGAGGATGATTAAAATAATTTTCCTGATCGATCTTATTAATCTACAGTAATTTTTTTTTGTATGTAACTTTTCTAATCTTCTTTCTTTTTATTTTTATTTTATCATATATTTAATAGTGTTCTGTATGAACACACAAAAAATCTATATATATAAAAAGAAAAATTCTATTCTTATTAAATAATATTCCCCGTTTAAAAATTTGGTTAATTCGAAGATAACAAAAGAGACAAAAAAAAAAACAAAAAAAGAAAATAATCTTATAGTTAAATTTTATAGAAAAGAGTTGATCAAATAAATGCATTTTTGCCTGTGGTCTGTGCGAACGCATAAAATAAATATATATAAATAATGTATGCGCGTTTGTGAAAAAGAAACAAAGACAGCAACACATACTAATAGAAAAAGAAAGAAAAAGAAAAAGAAAGAGAAAGAGAAAGAGAGAGAGAGAGAATATGTGTGTGTTGTCTCAGTCAGTCCTTTGAGTTAGTCTTTGCGAAAGGTATATCGGAATGCTTTCGGCATGAGACTCACCTTCTCCTCGAGAGCCCGGCTGTTCCCCATGGCTTGCATAATGGCGTCCGAAATGCGGGTGTCCAATTGTCTGACGGCCCTCTCGGCATTCAGACCCAAAGGATCGTTACGACCGTCGACCGCCACGACGAGCCTCTCGACCGTTTCCACGTAACCGGACCACGCGAGATCCAACTCCGATGCCGACTCCGTCAAGCATCCCCTGCAATCCAAATTATTTCATCTTTTTTATCCTATTTTCTTTCCTTTCCTTTCCTTTCCTTTTCTTCCCTCTCTATATTTTTCTATTCGACAAAATGTCCCTAAGAAATATTACGAATACTTTTTGCATCCACGATAAAATGACACGAATTTTTATTCTACTTTTCGTACGATGATAAATATAAATATGTATATGTTAATAATGATATTTTTTTGTACATTAATATTATTATTATTATTATTATTAATATTAAAATATGTATAGGTAAAAGTACTCCTACAACCTGGAGTACCCTTACTCACGCCTGACAAATTTTCCATATCTTCTAATTATAATTTAAACAAGAGTAAAAAAGAAAAAAAAAAAGAAATTATTATATAATCAAGATACGCGTCGTAACTACGTAGAAGAAAACGATAACGCGTGTTTTAAATAATTGATGCATTTTATTAAAATGAACGGATCGAGTCTGACAAATTTTGCATATAAAAGAAAAAGAAAAAAAAAAATACTAAGGTTACACATACATATGAATAATTCATATTTAAAGAAAAAAAATATATATATATAAAACCTTAAGGAAATTCTACAATCAAGAAGAACGTGTTACGAGAAAGGAACGATAAGGTGTACCACCAACTATAAACGGATGCATGTGTCAAGAATAAGAAAATACAGGGTTACACACGATAATGTAATCAGATTTAAAAAATGATTTCCACGAAATGAGTGAACACGCGTTACAATGAAATTCGCCCACGGAATATACGAAAAAGTCAAGATGTTTTCCAGCTTGCTAAAACACCACCACCACCACCACTACCACTACCATCACAACCACCACCACCACCACCACCACTACAAGCACCACTACTACCACCCACTCGTGCCACGTGCGCGAGCTAGATGGATATATTTATCGCTCCTATGAGCAAACGTTTTCCCTCGAACGAACGTGATTCAAAGCACGAACGAATAAACGTCGAACGCAGTTATTCTCTCTGTGTATTTGTATGTGTGTGTGTGGGGAAGGGGTGGGAGAGGGTAGGTGTATACGTGGATTGGTACACAAAACGCGCATGCGAGTTTCCACGAAACTCTCGAATACCAATTCAATTTGCAACCTACGCATTTTTATGTGTGAATATATGTGTGTGTGTATGTGTGTGAGCGCGTGTATGTTGTAAATATCTGTGTGTGTTGTAAATACCTGTATGCGTGTACTACATATGTACAGGGTAAAGCATTTAAATCAGGACATTTAAATATCTCCCTTATTTATGGCTTTATGGAAACCCCTTTTTTAAAATTAAATTTAATTAGAAACGGTATATGTCGTGATAAGATAGTTATTTTCTTTTTTTCTTTTTTTCTTTCTTTCTTTTCTCGAGATAATATTTTTAGAAAATTGTATTATCTATATTATGTTTAATTAATATAATTGACATAATTTTATTAATTTTTTTGTTTTGTTTCTTAAAAAGAATTATATATATATATTTTTAATGCATTAGTGAATATTATATTTTTTTTTTTTAAATAAAAAAATAAGGAAAAGAAAATATTAACCGATAAGCGAGTAATCGATCGTCGAGAATTTCTGTCCGTTGAAAAAATTCGAGGGTGAATTGAAGAGTTTTGAGATTTGACTTAAAAAAAAAGAAAAAAAAAGAGAGAGAGAGAGAGAGATAATTTTATTTAAAAGAAAATAAGTCAGTTAGACTAGGGAAAAAAAATTCTTTCTATGCCAAGCATTCGAATTTTTCATTGATTATAATTTGTTGAACGTGTAAAAAATTTGTATATTTTTTAGAATGAACATCTATAAGGGATAATTATACGAATGAAATAATTGTTCATTTCGATAAAAATCGAATAATAAAATAATGACAAATGTGATGTTCAAATTAATTTGATAATAATTCTTGTTACATTAACAAATTATATTTGTTTCGTAATAATCAAATTACAATTGAGTTAACAACGTGTTCGTAGTTTCTTAGCAATATTGAAATGAAAATATCTCTTAAATTAATTATTGTTGTTTTATTTTTGGTATACGAATCATTTAACGTAATAAAAAAATCATGAAACTCAAAATATCAATTACCTCGAAGTATTTGAAAGGAGATGATTATCTTGTAAAACGAATCTAGTTTTCCCCATTGAAGTAACGATAATTTAACCGCAAAAGTATTGTCTTCCGTAATATCATAAATAACAGAGATAATATTTATTTGTTCCAATTGAAAATGCCTCACCCCGTATATACGAGTGTATCAACCACCGTATCGAAACTCGTTCAATTTATTTTTCAATATCCCGAAAAGCTACGTTCTCTCCTGTTTGACTTTCGAATTCGCGATTTTCGATACCTCCCTCCACCCTCCCACCCCCTTCACTCCTACACAACCGTTCGCAGTTTTTTTTCTTTATTTTTTTTTTTTAATATTTATTCGCGACAGAGAATACGGAAGAGAACGGTGAGAATAAAAGAAAAAAAAAAAAAAAAAGAAAGGAAAATAAAACGACAATGGAAGAAAAAAACAAACACACACAACAAAAAAAAGGGAAAAATAGAAAAGAAATAAAAAGAGAAGGAAAGAAAGGTATGGAGGGGGAGAGAGAAAAAAATACGCTATCGAAACCACCGATCGCTTTTTCTGTAAAGCAAACATTTGTTATCAAATCGTGTGTTTCTCTCTCACGGTGCGAAGTTTATATAACTATACCTATTACTTTTTACGATATGCCAAACCGATACGTACGAACAAACACACGCATATTACATACATATATACACACACACAAAAGCAGAAAAAATGTTCTATTTGTATTTCTATCGGAAACGTTTTGTTTTTTCGACTACTGTCCTATTTCTTTCTTTTTTCTTTTTCTTCTATTTTTGTTTGTTTGTTTGTTTGTTTGTTTGTTAATATCTGTTGTGTTATTCTCTTACCACATACATACTGCAAACATATTTGCATACACCATAAAGGAATATTCTGGTCTCGTTGAGGAACGAGCACGACCATGAAAATGTTGATTTTTTAAATACGGATCAAATTTCTTTTTTTTTTTCTAGAAAAAAAAAAAATATATATATATATATATATATAAAAATAAACTGTACAAATGAAATTACAAAATTGATCTTTTCTTTCTTTACTTTCTTTTCTTTTTTCTTTTAATTCCTTCTTTCTTTCTTTCTTTCTTATATTTAGCAAAATTTATAAATGAAGATACACAGAAGTAAAAACGATACTTCTTTTCTATTTTTCAACGACGTGCGTGAAATTTGCAATTAAGAAAATACATTGCAATGTATTAATAGAAATTAACTTACAAAATTTGCTTTGCTTTTTTTTTTCTCTTTCTGACATTCGTACAAATTCATAAATGAAGAGATACAGAAGTAATAAAGATACTTTTTTTTCTTAATTCTTTCTTTTTTCAACGACGTGCGCAACATTCGCAATTAAAAAAATACATTGCAAAAAAATAAAAATGAACTTAAAATATGTGCTCGGTTTTTCTTTTCTTTTTTTTTTCTTTTCTTTTTTTTTCTCTCCTTTTGACATGCATACAAATTCATAAATGAAGATATACAGAAGTAAAAAAGGATACTTTTTCTTTTTTAACGCAACCCTGAAGTAACATTTGCAATTAAAAAAAAATACATTACAGTAACTAAGAATGTACTTAAAAGATTTACTTATCTTTTTTTTTTTTTTCTATTTCTTTCTTTCTTTTTTTTTCTCTTTCGGTCTCCCTCTTCCTCTTCCTCACTTTGACATTCGTACAAATTTAAAAATGAAGATACTACTTTTCTTTCTATATGAACGACGCGACATGCGTAACATTTGCAAAGTGGGTCACAGAGAAGTGCTATAAATGTTTATGAATTCTATTCATCTGAGTTTACCTTTAAATCCGGTAAAACCTTCCTATTTTATATACGTGTGTATAATATATATATGTACGTTATGGTCTGGATAAAGAATCCTTTTGATCGGAATAGTTTACAGTTGCACATCAATCTTGTATCCTTTCCTATACTAACAAATAAATCTGTCAAACGTGTTGATTTATCAAAACGGATTTGCAGACTTAAAATTGTGTGTGATACTCTCAATAAATTTCTTTTTCTTTATCCTTAACCTTTAACTACAAACTATTTGTGCATATACGTAAATAATTTTGTATATGTGTGTGTGTGTGTGTGTGGAGAATGACATGAATATATTCCGAAAATGCGAATTATGTTTATAGTCAATAGTTGTATATAAAAACAATTTAATTAACCCATGAAAAATATGAATAATTTTGTTCGATGTATGTATTTATATATATGAAATAATTATGTGTGTTAATAAAAATATATATTAATATTATTT
>NW_014569753.1:84753-114475 GCF_001313835.1 Polistes canadensis | reverse complement strand
TTAAATTATTTTACAATATAGAAAAGAAAGAAATTAAATTGGAAGTCTCTCGAAAGAATATATTAATTAATAAAATTAGCAAAAAAATTTATTGGCCTATATATTTTTGCTAATACCTTCTTCAATTATCGTACGTTATTTTCTTATCTAAAGATAGGATGATCGATACAAACAGAATGCACGTTTCGGTTCCGTAAATCAATCGAAATCTAATCCATAGTAAAACACAATGACGAACGTAAGCTCGGTCAAACTCAAAGAGAAAGAGAGGAGAGAGAGAGAGAGAGAGAATTTGGGAGTGGTGGGTGGTAAATTATCCGTACGGTCAAAATCAATATGGAAAGGTCGTTTTAGTCGTGATTAGGCGAAACAAATGAAATTGGTTTAGCGTTTGGAGATTTATAGTTCGATGGTTCAACAGCAATGACCAACCATTTCGGTGTTGTCGATACGAATAAAAAAGTTTATTAGTAGTGGGGTAGATAGGTATGGTGCATACACCACCTCCTAATGTGTACAAGCGAATATAACACGACGAGTAATTTGAATTTTAGCGAAGGTATTCGTTTTCGAGAGCCCACGTACGCCTCGATTAACGTAAAATTATTCCCGAACGAAATTGCGATTTAAGCACTTATGCGGGCTGTTTCACCTGCATGTTCTATGCAAAGTAACTTAATAGCCACAGAGGTTTCGATAACATACAATCAAATAAATAATCAACTTTCCTAAGAGCATCTGTAAAATCCTTTTATTACAAAAACCGTTCATAATCAAAAATAGTTTATGCAATAATAATATAATAAAATTATAGATAAAAATTATTGATCTTTGTAATGAAAAAACAAAAACAAAAACAAAGAATTAATGAATTAAATACCAATTACGAATTCAATCGTAATTAAAGAATTTTAATATTGAGAGTATCCTCATTGTTCATTTTTATATTATATTCGTAAAAAATACCGACAAATAATTATTATTTAACTAATAAAATATTAAAATAATTAATAAATATGTTTAACAGGGAAATTGGACAGTATAAAGAACTACAATTTTATTTTGATCAAATTGACGTTGGTAATAAAAACCACTCGACTTACTTGAACTTACTGTCCAATTTCCCTGTTAAACATATTTATTTATAATTTTATTTTTGGACGAGAGAAACAACTAATTGAATGAAAATAATGAAGAGTACAGATTATACTTACAAAGAAAGCAAAAAAAAAAAAATAAAACAACCAATATTAATAACATCGTTAGTGCATTATTTGTCGACTTAACTAACAACAAATTGGATTAAACTGAAACTTTTGTGAAAAGAAAATAGAAAGCAAAAATAACAAGAAGAAGAAGAAGAAGAAAAAGAAGTTAATGGCTTACCTCATAACGTTGGTGCAGAATCCGGCACACGGTCTGACGGTTAGTTCGATGCCGTGGCAACGTGGACAATAAGTCATCCTAAGTAGGGCATTATAGCAAGCTTCTTGTTGAGGACTGTTGCCAGAAAATAGTGCGCTATCGGTCCTGTCTAAGACAGTTTTGCCGAGCGTCAATGCTTGGATAAGAACTCTCGTAGCTTCAAGACTTTTACCAACAACTCGGGAGATTTGTTTTGGTACGTCACCGAACGGTTGGATCTCATCCATGGTTTCGTTCAAGCAAGACTTGAATTTATCGGAGAAATCATCTTTACCGGGATTCACGGCGTGATGATAAGCGACCGGGAACAATTGTGTAAAAAATTCGAGGAATCTTTCGTGAAGAAGCTCACGAGTCAACGGCTGTTGTAAACTGTCCGGGGTGTTATTAGGTGACACGTAGTCTATCATTGCTTGATAAAGTGCTCTAATCGATGGTTTACTTTTAACTGCCATAGATTTATAAACTTGATCGAAGAGAGTCATCGTCTTCAACTCCGATTGTTTTGCCAATGTCGTTACCGTTTCTGTAAACAATTAAATTATTTATAAATACAATTTTTTTCCTTTTTTTTTATAGATACTCTAAGTACAGTTTTATTATTATTTTCAAAAATATCTAACAATGTATGTCTTTTTGTAATAATATTATAAGAGATTCTGAACTTTAACGATCGAGTTGCTGAAAAAGTTCCGATGAAGGGACAAAACGTTTGATAAGATCGAAATAGAAAAGTTCTAAATTTCTTACACTGCTCAACTTCTCCCCTGCGACACATTTATTAATAATTTTAATTTTCGACGCGTGGTAAACAACTAATTCATTAAATAATACAAGATACACGCCACTTTTTTTTTGTTTTTTTTTTCAATGAAATTATTTTTTACTTTCGTTGTTTATACGTTAACAGGAGAGTAAACGAGAGGTGAAAGAAATAATCTAAAGTATTATGCAATCAGAGTAATAGGAATATGTTTGTATTATTATTATTATTATTATTATTATTATAGATTTAAAAACAAAAAGAATAACTAATCTATATTTTCTCGTTATATGACATTTCAAAAGGTTTCATATATATGCGGAAACATATTTTAACATTATTCAAATTTTCAATTAATATCAATTTTATTCGAAAAGAAATAATCTAAATATTTTCTCGTTATATGATATTTCAAAAGGTATTTATACGCGGAAACATCTAATAAATATTATATTTGAATTTTCTATTGATATCATTTTATTGCAAAAGAATATTTTACGTTATGAAAAGTTGACTTTTATATAAATGATAATAAAATTGGCCTGAACAGAATCGATCCAATCCTCTCAAAGGATTAAAAAATGCAAAGAAGAATCAACCAAGTACTTCCGACAAATATAATAACCGTATTTTTATTATACCTTACATAGATACGAAAATACTCTTGTGAGAACAATTTTTTATCTCATTTTAGTAAAATTAAAAAAAAGGAAAAGAAAAAAAGAAAAAGAGAAAGATTTGTTGAGTTACAATTTTTCTATTGTTATATTCCTATAACAATAAAATATTATTTTGCATTAAAACTTATATATCAATTTGAAAATTTAATAATTCTATAATAAGATTTCTGTGCATTTAAATTTTGAATTTATGCATTATAAGCCAATATCAATTATTACAAATTTACAGTTACGAGTTGATGTGACTCACCATATATATTAAATTATTATTATCATTTTTATTATTATTAATTTATGTTCATAATAGATAAAAGCGATATCATGTTTCTTAATATCAGAATTTTGTCAATCTCTAAAACAATGTATACCTAGCAGATATTTTTTTTCTGTAAAAGATAAGAGTGATATATCACGTTTCTTAGAATCAGAATTTTGTCAATCTCTAAAGCAATATATATATGTGTCTATGTATGAGTGTGATATAGAAAATCAAGGAACATGGGTATAATACGTCGATGATGGATTATGCGACAGGGTCGTTGCACTTATCTAAGTATGTATTATAATGTGAAAAGGAAAGTAAATATTAACTCGTAAACGAAAGAGAAGGAAAGAAAATGAAAGGTAAGGTAAGGGAAGGGTAAAAAAAGAGGAACGATGTACTCTTCCGATAGTTTCTGTGTAAACTAACGTAAGAAGGGAAAAGACCGGTACCATAACCTTCGGATGATGACTAAGAACAAATTGCGAGAGTAAGGAAGAGACTGAGTGGCGTTACCCTCTTCTTCTTTCTCACACTCACTCATAGACTTACTGTCTTTCTTACTCACTCTCGATCGATTCTACCGGCTCGAAATACCTCTAAGAGGGTAGACAGAGAGAGAAAGAGAGAAAGAGAGAGAGAGAGAGAGAGATAGGATGAAAGCTGTATTCACCATCTTTGTTCATTCCAGTCCTTCGAAATGCTATCCTTTTCTAAACTCTGTCTGCCTGCATAACGTTAACATGTATATGTGCGTGTACATAATATGTTGATGCTATGTGTGTGTGTGTGTGGTGTTATATGTGTGACGTATATATAAGTGTGGATTATATAGATAAATGTGTATATTACTTTTGATATATATTTGAGTTTGTATTATATATGCGTGTGTGTATATTATATATGGTGTATACGTGGGCGTGTATTATATATGGGAGCGTCTATATTATATATGACGTATATATAAGTGTATATTATATATATAAGTGTATATATTATAAATAATAGACGTAACGTGTGTGCGTGTATTATATACGACATTTATATAAATGTGTATATATATGTATATGTATATGTATATGTTTATCTTTCTTTCTTATGTTAGGTCCATTTGCAATGGGCAGACCCTGCATTCCTACCTACGGTCATTTTATTTTAGCGCCACCGTGTGGGAAGAGAAAAGAGAGAAGGGAACGGTTACCTTTTCTTCTCTCTCTCTTTCTCTTTTGGATTTTTTCTTTCGTTGCCAGTCTTACTTTCAGTCAAATTTCCCGAGTCATCCTGTGAGCTGATTTCTTTATCCCCACTATTCCTACCTTTCCACCAGCTTACCATCACCTACCACCGCCTACCAATTCTATCCTCAAAAACCCCCTCCAGCATTTACCTCCCCCTTCGTCTCTCTCTTTCTCTTAACTTCCAAGAATAAAGTCGTTTCGTTTAACGAGTCTCATCAAAAAAGAGCGAGTACTTTGATATTCTACTTCGAAATATATATACCCCACACTTTTACCGTAATTTCAGTCCCCCGAAGTAAACGAGAAGGAAGGAGAAAATCAAAGGAGCAAAATTAAATGAAGAAATAAAGAAATAAAAAAAAAAAAAGAAAAAAGAAAAGAAAAATAAAATAAAAAAGGAATTGGAAATAAAATTTCGTTGTTATGGAAAATTAGAATAGAAACTTAATCTGAAAGAAAAAAAAAAGAAAAGAAGAAAAAGCAGTAGAAATAGAAATAGAAATAGAAGTAACTAGTAGTAGAAATATTACGATTGAGAAGAATAAAAAAAAAGAGAAAATAAAAAAAAAATAACGGAAAATGAGTAAGAAATAAAATTTGATTGTCGCCGAAATTCGGAATAGAATTAACGTTGGAAGAAAGAAATGAGGGGGGGGGGGGAAAGAGAGAGAGAAGTAGAATGTGATCGACGCGAAAATAAAAATAAAAAAAAAATAAAAAAATATATAATAAAACGATTAGAGAAGAAGAAGATAACATTTGTTGTTCGCGAAAATTCGGAATAAAATTGATTTCGAAGAAGAAAAAGAAGAAGAATAAAATTGCGATTAACGTGTAAAATCGATAATACTACGAGAAAAAGAATAAGAATAGAAAACTTTTGCGTTAGCTCGATTATTTATATATCCCCCACATTCTAGATTCAGTTTCTTAATTCTAAGAAGAGAGAGAGAGAGAGAGAGAGAGAGAGAGAGAGAGAGAAAAAAAGAAACCATGTAATAGATTCGAATTCTCCCCTACTTTTCCTACTCAATCCTTTTGCCCTATACTTTGTTCTTTCTGAATAACACCGATTTAAAACTTTGGTCGTAACGTGGTTATTATCGTTGCTACCGAATTACAACATTATTACTTTTACGTCTTATTATCTTCCAAGATTATCTGATCGTTAATACAACTTTGCAATTTCTGTTCAATAATTTACTTGAATTTAATAATAATAATAATAATAATAATATAAATAATGTTACAGAGATTTAAAATTAAATTACAATTTATTTATTTCCCTTATTTTTAAATTAATTATTGTTAATCAACGTATAACAATACTACACTTCACACGTATAATTTAATATATATATATATATATATATATAAATAAAAAAAACAAATATGTGGATAATATTTTCTATACCTCCATCATTGCCCGTCCTGGCCACTCCCTTCCCCGCCCACCAAATTTTCATTTTATTCCTCGTCGAATTTGAGGACACGCAACAAGAGAACAAGTTCGAACGGTGCTAAACATCGATGGTGGCCAAAGAAAGAAAAAGAAATAAACGAATGAAAATAAAAAGAAAGGTGCACCACCCTTCGTACCTTTGCAACGACGGGTAGGAGGAGGAGGAGGAGAAACAGAAGAAGAAGAAGAAGAAGAAAAAGAGGGAAGAGGGAAGAGGAGGAGGAGGAGGAGGAGAAAAGAGGTTGTGCAAAAGGCACGTGGGAACTCTCCCATGTAACGTCGTAGTCGGTGCCAGTGGCGAAGCCGGTCCAAGCAAGACCTTGATACGAAAGAACGAACGAACGAAAGAATCTCGGACGAATTCAAAACTACAACACCGACCACCACCACTTTTCACCGTACATGGCAACTTGCCGACATTTGCTATTTCTCTCTCTCTCTCTCTCTCTCTCTCTCTCTCTCTCTCTCTCTCTCTTTCTCACATACTCTTAATCTTTTAATCTTTCTCTCTTATGTTTCCTCTTTCTTTCTCTCTCTTTCTCTCGTACATTCTTTCAATTTTTCTCTCTCTAATTCTATTTTATTCTCTCTCTTTCTCTCTCTGACACATACTCTCTTTCTTTGTCTCTCTCTAATTCAGTTTTATTCTCTCTCTCTCGTATACATTTTTATTTTACTATCTCTCTCTTTCTGTCTTTAATTCTGTCTTATATTCTATCTCTTTCTCTTTCTCATACATTCTTTTAGTTTTTCTCTCTCAGATACTCTATTATTTTCTTTCTCTTACACGCACCCCCCACTATATTTCTCTCTCTTTTTTTTCTTTCTCTGTCCCCCACCATCTTTTTATCTTTATGTCCGTCCGTCCGTCTGGATATTTTTCTCATTGTTTCTGTCTCTTTTCCCCACTGACAGTAAAAGAGCACGCGTGCATACCTTCGAGAAAAGGACATCGAAGGTGGCCACGAATGATAAATAACGAGGGAAAGAAGACGAATGGAAAATGCCGATCGTGCACCAATCATGGCGAACACAAGCCATCAAATAAAGGATGGCATTATGTATTCCACGGAAATAAAGAAAGAAAGAAAAAAATAAATAATAAATAGATGTACCATACAATTTTGGAATACTAAATTAGAATGACTGTATAAATAGTCCGCGTGTTCTCGTTTTCTTTTTCATATTTATTTATTTCCTATTTTCCTTTTTGTCTCTCTTTCTCTTTCTCTCTCTTTTCATCGATACGTTTTTACGAAATTCAAAGATTACGATCGCAAAATGGAAATGAAAAAGAAAATGTTGAAAATTGTTTGACTCTAGTAAGAAAAACACAAACGAAATAGAAAAATAGGTGTGTGTGTGTGTGTGTGTGTGTGTGTGTGTGTGTGTGTGTGTGTGTGTGTGTATTCGAGATTAAAATCCCCATTACGTTTGTCACGCTTATGTTACTCGTTATTACACGTGTACATTTCTATGTAAATATGTAATGCATTTATGTAAATAAGAATAAAATTGTAATGTTAGAGAAGAGTACATGGTATTGTAAATATGAAATGAGATACAGGACCGCTTATCTCTAAAGTTACTTCGTCGCTTTCCTTGGGACAAAAGTCTAAAGAAAACATGAGAGAAGGTGTGAAAAGTAAGGAAAGGCAGATGTAATTTATAGATAAAAGCAGGTGTCTGAAAATGAATCTTAGATTCCTCTCTCTCTCTCTTTCTCCTTCTTTTTTTTTATTTTTTTTTGTTTGGTCGAGGACGTTCTTTCTTGCCTCTTAAAGAACTCTTCGTTCGTACTTAATTATAGATACGTTCTAAAAGAAAAAGAAAAAAAAAGAAATTAAGATAGAAAGAGAGAGAAGGAAATACTTGAAGAGAGTTTCAGAGCAAGAGATGATCCTCCTCCTCCTCCTTCGATCCGTTTCAAGTGTTACCGAAGTGCATCGAACGAACGTGTGCACTTTTTAAAGGATAAGATAAAAATAATTATAGGATAACGTAAGAAGTTTTTATTCCGACAAAAAGTTCGAAACATTGAGAATAAAGAAAAAAAGAAAAAAATTTCTCTCGTTAATGTTATACTTCGTAAATTTTTCCTTGCTGCGATTCGTATCTATTTCTAGTTTTTTTTTTTTTCTTCTTCTTTTATTTTCGAGCGTACGTATAATTAGAGAAACGCGAGTACACTTTTTAATATTAAATGCAAATAATTACGGACATAACGCGTAAAAAGTTTTATTCGAGACAACAACAACAACAATAAAAATTGGGAACATTAAAAAATAAAGAATCTCGTTCGTTTTATATATCACATAATATCTCCTCTCTCTGTTGCGATTTATATATTTTTTTGTTGTTGGAAAGGAGTCAGGGGAGAGGGGAGAGGGGAGGGAGAAGGAGAGTGTGTACGTATAATTAGAAACGTTTGCATTATTTAAAATTAAATACAAATAATTATGGGCATCGCGTAAAAAGTTTTATTCGAAAGAAAGAAAGAAAAAAAAAAAAGAAAAAATGGGAAACATTAAAAATACAAAAAAAATCTCGTTCGTTTTATATTTCCTAATAGATATTTCCTCTCTGTTGCGATTCATATATATTTTTTTTGAGAGCGGGGATGGTGTACGTATAATTAGAAACGTAAAATGATACATAAAAAAAAAAAAAAAAGAAAAAAATGAAATAAATGAAAGAAAATAAATGTAATGACGATACAGGATGATACTATTTGTTATATGATACAATTTCCCCAATAAAATTCTTTCCTCTTGTTGAAGGAACGATTAGTGGGGGGGAAACGCATGGTAAACGACATAGAACTGTTCGTTCCACGTGGAGAAACACGAAACAAATCGTGTCTCGTTAAAAGCAGCGGGTAGGTAGGGTATACACTAATCCGTGTGGAATCTGGACGATTCGTCGTCGTCGTCTTCGTCGTCGTCGTCGTGCTTAGTTGACGGGTGCTAATAAATCGGTGCGAGAATTGCTGCCGGTAAAAAATAAAACAACATTCAACGGAAGAGCAAATAAAATAGAAAAAAAAGGACCCCAAAAAAAAAACAACAAGCAGGGAAAGAAAATAAGAAGAGATAAAAAATAATGAAACGTCGAATGAAGGAGGAGGAGGAGGATATGAACGAAACGGAAATTATATATAAATAAATAAACAAAAAGAAATTATATATAAAATTAATATAATTTTATATTAAACGAGATATATATCACTTTATTAAATAATTAAATAAAGATATATGATATATCAAAGGGTAGTGGTTTAGAATTGTAAATCATGAAAGTGTCAAGATCATTATGTAGATTCACACACACATTAATTAATATAATATAAATTAATTAATATAATATAAAAACCATTAATTATAATATAAATAAAAAAAGAAACTATTTTTCGTATAAAGAGAAAAGCAAAAGAGAAATAATAACGATGATAATGATGACGGGAGAATAAAAAAGAAAAGAAAAGAAGCAGAAAGAAGAAAAAGAAGAATAAGAAGAAAAAATATAAAAGATAAAAAAGAGATATCAATGGATCGTGAGAAGCGTGGGCTCGCCCCCGCTAAAAGTATAAACACTCGGTCACGGAGGAAGTGCGTTTTTCGCGGCTATCGAAAATAGAAGCGGCTAGCTGAAGAGATCTAGGCACCAGGTTGCCGAGGCAACGACACGTGCTAACATGCTTCTTTATCTCACTCACACTCTAACTTTTCTATGTCTATTACTCTTATCCTTTATCTTTCTTCTGGTATTCTATCTCTCTCTATCTCTTTTATTTAAATATTTTTAATACACTTTTCCATTCCCTTTACAGACATTTTCTTCTCTTCTTTCATATTCTCTTTAGAATCATCTCGTTCATTGATTTCTCTGTTCTAACATATTTCCATCTAACTTTACTATTCATTCTTTCAATCTATTTTTCTCTTTATATTTTATTTCATTTATATATCTTTCTCTCTCTATTTCTCTTAATATACTTTTATACATTCTCTTTATATATAAATATATCTTTTTTTCTGTGTTCTCATTCATATTCCCTTTAGATTCGTCTAGTTTCATTGATCTTCTTTTCTAAAATATTTTTCATCTACCTCGACTGTTTCGATCTTTCTCTCTCTCTCTCTCTCTCTCTCTCTCTCTCTCTCTCTCTCTCTCTCTCTCTTTCTTTCTTTTTCATACACTTAAAAGATTTATCTTATCCATCGATTTATAATTCTTGACATACATTCCTATTTCCGCGTATAACTATTCATTCATTCTCATACACACTTTAACAACACAACAACAACAAAAAAGAACATACCTACATTCTTTTATATAGGATACATATATTATCTTTTATAAGATTCGTCACTTCCCACACCACCATTTTCTCTTGAATACCTCTTCCCACGTTTTAAGAATTAATCTTATCTGTCTATTCCAAGTTCCAATAAGTACACTTTCCCGATTCTGACTTAACCCCTTTCCCTTCCCTTTCCTACCCTTCTCTTCCCATCCCTTTAACTTTCTAATTTTCCTAAAATTACCGTTGCACCGTTGAACATAACCCAAGGTGGTTACACATATAAATATGTATGCATTTATATATCTAAATATATGTTTACGTAGAATATACATCCTATACAATAATACATACACAAGTTTGATCCGTAAATTCGTGCCATGTGAAATTCGCAAATGAAACGCGTTGTAATACGAGAGAAGGAGGATGAGGAGGAGGAGGAGGATGCTTGCTGAGTTACGTGAATATTCACCCTCTCTTCGAATCTTGATCATCTCTCTCTTTGAGTCTTGATCTTTCGTTCCTTTAGCCCTCTTCCTCCCCACACCCCCCCCTCTCTCTCTCTCTTACTCTTCTCTCTCTTTGAGTCTTGATCTTTCGTTCCTTTAGCCCTCTTCCTCCCCACACCCCCCCCTCTCTCTCTCTCTTACTCTTCTCTCTCTTTGAGTCTTGATCTTTCACTCCTTTCAGCTCCTCCCTCCCTCTTACCCTCTTACTCTTGTCTCTCTTTGTGTCTTGATCTTTCACTACTTTCTCTCTCTTTCTCTTTCTATCACCTTACACTTTCTATCTTTCTTTCTCTCTCACCCTTTTTCTTTGCCTCTGCCTTTCTCTCTCTCTTTCCTACTATCTCTCTCGTTCTTTCTAACTCTCTTACGATCTTTCACTTCTATTATCTCTCTCTCTCTCTCTCTCTCTCTCTCTTTTACTTTTACTCTTACTATTTCTCTATCTTTCTCTGTTTTTGCCCTTGAGTCGAGTTCCACCCTCCTTCATTTCTTTCTTTTCTCCTTCTTCCTCTTTCTCTTCCTCTTCCTCTTCTTCTTCTTTATTTCTCAGGCTTGTTTGTATAGTAAGAAAACGTCTTTATATTCAGGCATGTGCGAGATAGGACGAGTGGCTTTATCGGATAGCAAACTCTGTATAGTACGCCTCTTCCTTCCTTCGTGCAAATCCGAAAATCTTCTATACAACAACTTCTTCCTACTGCACTTTATTCTACCTTCCTACTTTTATTCTTTCTTTTTTTTTTTTTTTTTTTTAGAGTTTCTCTCTCTCTCTCTCTCTCTCTCTCTCTCTCTCTCTCTCTCTTTCTGATTCCGTCCGTCCGTTATTTTCTTTTTTTTGTCAGCGAATTACTTAGACCGTCTTCTCTAGGTACGAGAGTGTTTCATTCTCTCCCTTCCTCCTCCTCCTCCACCTTTCTCCATCCCTAACCCCACAAACTTCTATTCCTTCAGTTTCTTCAGAAAATATTTCTCTATCGAAGATGCATATAAAGCCGAGGGGAGGAGAGAGAGAGGGTTGGTTCTTATAAAAATATTAGGCAAATTTCTTTCTTGTTTCTAAATTAGATTTTATATTCTTTTCATTGTGTTTAAATATGTATTTTACTTATAAAAATGAATAACACGTTAACGAATTAGAATATGTCATTGTTTTTACAAAACCTTCGCATGTTAAGGAAGATAAGAATCTTCAAACGAGAAAGAGAGAGAAAGAAAGAATTTGTAATTCACGATTGGAATAAATATAAATATGTAAAATGTGTAATTCATTTCATTTCATTTCATCGGATTACAAAAAAAAAAAAAAAAGAAAAATATTGGAAAGAGAATATTGAATAGGAGTAATCTAAATTGTTAACAACCGTGAAAGAATTTAAAAGAAGTAATAAAAACTAATGGAGTATACACAAAAAATGGAAAACGAAAAGAAAGAGCAAGAGAGAGAGAAAGAGAGAGAGAGAGAGAGAATATATAAAAGAATATGGCATAATAGTTAAATTACTCCTACCCTTTTATTCGTTTGTTTTTCAACAGTGGCTTGGTAAAATTAAAACTGTGGGGGACTATAGGGGATACACCTATATACCATTGAAACGAAAAAAGAATAAAGGCGGAATGAAATTTTACGGGGGAACGAATTTTTATCGAGAAACTCGACGAAACGTTAATTAAACGATCGACCGACAGTTTTTCTTTTACTAACCTTCCCAAATGACACTTTTTTTTAACTCCAAGTATTTTTCCATCATGTTTTTGTTCTCTAATGTCGTGATTCTCAAACGCGGAGATAACATAGGAGTGGCGGGGGGTGTGAGGGGGAGTAGTTTAATTTGATTTTTATTGTACAATTCGAGAATGCGGTTATCAAACACTGAATTTATTCCTTACAACTTTTATATTCCTTTATTATTAATTTAAAATGTACTATATGCAAATTTTATTTTAACGTTTGCATTTTTTATTTACTCTCTTCCAAGATAAAAGAATATATTTAAATATATTCTATATATGTAACTACGATATTTATTAAATGTTAACACATTGGTATTTTAATATTTAACAATTTATTTCAACATATTTAACACAATAAACTATTTTACGACGATACACACGTTAACAACATCGTTTTTACATCTTCTCTAATGTTTCTATATATTTTTTCTTCTTCATTATTATTAAGTATTATATTTCTTATTACAGAAGCTCATTATTCTCCGTTGAGATAGTTCTTTTTTTTTTTTTTTTTGATCTCGATTAATATATAAAATAAAATTCATTAAAAATCTTCCACGTTTCTACGAGAGATTGATTTTTTATTAATTATATTATTACGCGTATAGGAGTAGTACATGTAATAAATTTGATTATTAAAGGTAGACAATTCGAGAATGTATTATTAAAAGTGCATTTCATTTTTTCCCTTACAATTTACGTTTTCCATTTATTTTTATTTTTCATATAGATATGTTTTCACATTTTGTTATTTTTTTTTTTTGAGAAAGATACTTTAAAACAAGTTTATTGAAAGTTTACTTTTTGATTAATAAGAATCATATGTTACAGAAAAGACTGGGAGAAAAAGGAACGTCAGAATGTTAAACAATTTTTTAGATAAACCATGGCCATTAAACAAAAACCAAAAAAAAAGGGGTTCGCAAGCACTGTTATTTATAATGTGATTTATTTTTTAACGAATCACTTTGAAAAAAGAAAAAAAAGAAAAACAGAAAAAAATCGGAGTTCTTTTCTTTCTTTTAAAATGTTCCCGTAAAACCGAGTTTACGTTGTAACAAATTAGTCTTGAAGAAGGAGGAGGAAGAGGAGGAGGAGGAAGACGTCAAGAGGGAAAAAATGTAAAGGGAAAAAAGCAAAAAAAAAATAAATAAAAGACAAATTCCGCGAAGAGAGGGAAGACAAGAATAAGATGAAGAGGTGGAGGAGGTGGAATGTTGGGGGGAGGTGGAGGAGGAGGGAATAAAAGAGAGATGAGACCGTAAGCTAGAGGAGACACGGGTTATCTCCCTTATCTCGAGCTTAACCAGCCGTTTAGCTTCGTTTCGTGCCCACACATATGCAATATATATGTGTGTATATTTGTGTACACGTATTACGAACTTCTTACTATGATTCTAGCACAATCAGCTACTTTCCTTCTTTTTCTCTCTCTCTTTTTTTTTGTTTTTTATTGTTCTATTTATAGTATTGCAATTTATTACCATCCTTTTCGCATTTTTAAACAATCATATATACGATTGTTATAAAATTAATAATAAAAATTATATAATAAAAACATGTAGGATGGGAGGGGACGCGAGTTGAAAGAATAATTTTGTTATGTTTTTGTAAAAATTGATCTATTAGTATCTATTGTATTTTTTTTTTTTAAATATAATTTTACGTATTTGTTTATACATTTTTATGCGTACAAAAGAAAAAAAATTAATAACATAATTGCAATTAAACTGTGAATAATAAACGTATCAAAAACAACAACAACAAAATTAATTAAGAAACAATTTGCACGAATATATATAGAAATGGAACACGTATAATCACACACACACACACACACACGTGTATATACCAGAAGAATCTAAAAGAAAATCTCGAGTGTGATTGGTCCAAGAATGAATGGTTGATGATATCGAGTGTAGAGGTAATCGACGAATTTTAAATAAAAAAAAGAAAGAAAAAAGATCTATGAGAAAAAGAGAAAGAGAGAGAGAGAGAGAGAGAGAGAGAGAGAGAGAGAGAGAGAGAGAGAGACTTCTCGTGGAAAATCGTAAATGGGACACGTTAACACATATAAATACATATACGCACACATACATGAGGTGATAGGTGGTAGGCATTTTCACACTAGGAAAATAGATAATACTATAGATTATAAAGTTATCTTTTAGAAAGCCATAGGTCAAGTCTATAAAATTGTTATTTAACGATTGTCCTTCTCTTATTCGTATCGTAAGGTATCGTTTTAATGGCAACTTTAACGGTACTGTAATTACAACGTTAAGTGTAACTTCTCTTAAAATAGGTTAAAACGGTAGGAAAAGAAAGAAGAAGAAGAGAGAAAGAAAGAGTAAAAGAGAGACCTATCTGAAACCTTTCTCTCTCTCTCTCTCTCATTCAGTTTTGCTTACTCGTACTCATTTTGGAAGATACTTATCAGAATTACTTGGCGAAAATAGAACCGTTGAAACCGAGAAAGATTTCAATAGATACTTTCTTTTTATCTTTCTTCTTCTTCTTCTTCTTCTTCTTCTTCTTCTTCTCTTTCTTCGTTCGTTCCTTCTTTCCTTTCTTTTTCTTTTTTTTTTTTTTTATTTTTTTTAAGAGGACACAACGGAGGCCGCGAGGATCATTAGAGATAAGAGTTGACTATTGTCCGCGTACAAACGTGACTCGTATGAGATATAGGATAAGAAGGATTGAACAAAGGGTGGTGAAGAGGTGGAGGAGGAGGAGGAGGGGGTTTAAGGAAGATGGTAAGAAGCTGCAAAGCTTCTTCTTCCTTCTCCTTCTTATCCCCCTGTCCCTGTCCCAACCCTATTCCACTTACTATTACTATTACTATTACGACTACTATATTCCCTCGTCTTTTTTTTTTTCTTTCTTCTTCTTCTTCTCCTTCTTTTTCCTTTTCTGCCATCCAACCCCATTCCCCGACTTACCACCCCCCCTCGACCACCCCGTCTTCTTTCTCAGCAATGCAATTAATGGCTTTAGTCGGTGTTAATTGTCACGTTCAATTTAATGTTCCAAGAATTTAAGCTTACTACTTATACATTAGTTAGCGTGTTTTTCGAGATCTTTCGTGGATTGTGGAGGATAATGGGTGGGTGGGTGGTAGGGAGGGAGGCGTGGTGTTGTGGGTGTTATGAGAAAAATTTTTGTTAGAGATTATAATATCTTTTACCATTAAGCGAATATAATTTGTCATCAATCCCTTTTTATTTTTCTTCATAACACGCGACAGTTTTCTAGTATTTATTAATGACAGGAAGAAATGAAACAAAAATAAGGAAAAAGGAATAGGAAAAAAGAAAGATGTCGTTTAAACGAGATTTACAATCGAAGATATATAAGTCATCTTTATTTTTTTGTCCCTTCCCTCCCCTCATCGAGATTCTTGTTACAATTCGTTGAAATATTAAATTTGTTTCGTTTACGAATGTGAACTACAAGGCTACAAGAAAAAAAAATTTAAAACGATATAAATAATTGAAAAAAAAAATAGTGTCCAAGAAAAAAGAATAATAATAATAATAATAATTTAATCAAGAACGAGATATACTATTTACTTTTTTTTCCCCTCGGGCCTTGTAAATTGTTGTTCGTAATTTAATTTGTATTCGCGAATGAACGAAAAGAAAACGTAGGGGGAAGAAAGAAAAAAAAAGAAGGGTTTGATAATTGAGGGGGTGGAGGGTGTGGTGTTGCGGATAGTTAAAATGGATCGTCGTGGTTATTTTTTTGTTCTTTTTTTTATTTTGACGCGTTCAGAGCAGCCAAGAGTTGTCGCAAGAAGAAGACTTTGTTGAATCGGCGGTATCAGGTGATTTGAATTGCACCTGCTTCGATTATCGATCTCGACCACAAGGTGTATCAATTCGTTCCGCGTAATAGACAATGGCGGCGGGAACGCGATACCCACGATGAATTATAGTTAAAAGTCGTCCCACGATTTTCTCAACCAATGCGTTATGCATTCCGTAGGCGCGTTTACAATAATATGAATCGATTGACGAAGTTTTTCTCGATCGATTCATCAATCGATTTATCGATTTAAGTATAATAAATATACCTCTATTTATTATTATTATTATTATTATTATTATTATTATTATTATTATTATTATTATTATTATTATTATTATAATTATTTCAATTTTTCTACGAGCAAACCGAAAAACGAAAGAATACGTATAACGTTTTTTTTTTTTTATTTTATAAGAAATAAATAAATCTGTATTGATTATATAAAATTTAATTTTATTCTTTACCATTAAGAGACGAAAATAAAATATATATTTTTTTTTTGTAAACTAAAAACGAAAGAATTACATTTTTCATAGCACGTGCAACCAATGATCGAATGAAACACGTACCGTTTGCTAAGTTGCTCGAAAGAGATCCCAATCAAAGTGGAATCAAATCACCGCTCAAATTAGCATTACGTACTACGTAATCTGAGAGAGAGAGGGGGGGGGGGGGTTAGGGGAGGAGAGTAGAGAAAGAGAGAAAGACGTGAACCAACAGTGTTAGGAAATAGAAATGGAATCTTTATGGAACAAGCAAGCTATCTGGGTCATATTCTACGAATTCCATTAATAATTATCACGATATTCAAGATACTTTAATTCGCGTAATAATAAATATAAAAAAAAAAAAGAAAAAAAAATAACTAAAATCTTTACTCTACAAACAAACGAACATACGTGCATAGACAGATAGACAGACAGAATATTATTAACGTAATCCAAATGAAAATCATTGAAAAATAAAATCTACATAAAAAAAAAAAAAAATATTCGAAAAAATATATTTATGTATGAAAAAAAAATATTGAATTATTTTATACATAATAAAAGAGGGATTTGTATGACCTTTAAAAGTATAGATAAAGGGAGGGTTATAGGTTTCTATTTAAAATGTCAAAGTAAAAGATAATTGGGGTGGAAGGGTATAACCACCATAAGAAATTGTATAAAAGTTTTTTAAAAACAAAAAGTGACTTCATTTATTCCCTCCCCTTTTATTCGCTATCCGAATTGATTTGTTATATTTCATGTTGTTTTTGTTTTTTTTTTATTCGAAATTATAAAATTAAATCCTTGAAAATGGACAAAATTATTATCGAAGATTTTTAGTTGGAAAGAAAAAAAGAAAATAAAAGAAAAAGTGATAAAAAGAGAAAGAGAGAGAGAGAGAGAGAGAGATAGACGAAGGGGGAGGAAACACGTTAGCAATTTCTAGTTGGACGCGTGATATCTTCGTAGACAGACGATTCGGGTTTATATCGGAAGAATGAAATCACTATGCGAAGCACGCTTTCTACGTGGGCATCTTGGCATTGGTATGATCGGCATCGAGTTATGTCTACGCATCGATATGCATCCGAGCAAAGGAGAAACACCCGATGATGTCGAACTTCCGTAGAAACGATAGACGAGAAGATCTTGCATTAGTCAATCGGACAACCGCAAACTGACCAGTTTACCTTTCATTATTTAACACTCTATATAGAGAGAGAGAGAGAGAGAGATATTAAATTACGAACACAAATTTTTGTACTATTTCTTGGTAAATTCTTTTTCTATTTCCTAGTTTTCTTTTATCAATTTTTTTTACACATAAATCAAGATTTATCTATACTTGTAATATATTTATATATACTATATTGTAATAATTACATCTTTATAGTGTAGTTTTATTTAAAAAATTGCATAAAAATGAAAAGAATGCTAAAATGAATTTTATGTATTAGGTGCATTATTATATTTATAAACATGCGCAACATTCGGATGAGCATATAAATAACATTTAATAATTTTTGTTTTTTTTAATTTATAATAATACGCGAATGAGACACTCTCTGTTCTTTTTTTTTCATTTTTAAAATAAGAGACCTAAGAAAATGAAAGGAGTTGACAAAATTATCACGATCACTGTGGCGTAACGCAATATTTTTCCTGCGAGATTTCGTTATAGCTCAGCAAAGAATATGATAATAAGGAGAAAAAAAAAAGACATATGTTTGCGTGCGCGTGTAAATTTCTATGTAACACCGGATAAACTTCGTGCAGAATTATTTAGCATCATTTTCGTTTGATTTTCTGCAGAAAAAAATTCTATGCTATTATCAATTTAAAAAAAAACAAATAAAATAAAAAACTAAAAAAATACCATTTAAAAATCATCATAAATAATTGATCGTATAAACAATTGAAATGAGCGTACGAGTAATCGTTTTAATCGTACAATTTTAAATTTTGAACAAAACAACACGCAGGTATATTTGTCATCGCAAAAATTTGCTCTCGCGTCGTTAACGTTTTATTCTATACAATTATTTGTTTTTTTTATTTTTTCTATCATTTCTTTTGTTCAACTTTTCTTTTCCCTTTTATTTTTAATAAACGAGTGCAATCCGCCGTGAAAATCGAGATTGATCGAGAATAACTGACCTGAAAACTCGAGGAACGTAATCTCTTTTAACAGAAATAAAAATAGGAACAAATAAAAAAATATATATATATATAATAAAATAAACAACATAACCGAAAGTAAAATCGGAAAATACCTTTTCGATTAATTTTATTATGAAAAAAAAAAAAAAAAATACAGAGGAAAGAGAGGAAAAAAAAAAAAAGAGTATGTTTTCGATCTAAATCCTATTCCCGTAATCGTGCTCGATCGAACGGAATACCCATTCCGGGACGTAAACGATGAAAACGAATGAATTTTTATCTATAAAATACAATCTATCGAAAAAAAAATCGTTACTCGATCTATCGATACGCGAAAAAAGAACGATTGAGAAAAAATAATCGAGAAAGAAATTGAGATCTCTCCTTTTTTTTTTTTTATTATTTTAATACAAACAAATAGACAATAAAAGAAAAGAAAAAATATATAAACAAAGATAGTAATATAATTTAATAAATATATATATAAAAAAAAAAGATAGGAATATATTAACGAATTTGTAATTAAAAAAAAGAAAACAAGTAAATTCGTATTGGCACAAAAAAACCCGACGATAATTATAATCAACGAATTAAATCCAAACACTAAGAAAAACCAAGTAAAAAAAATCTTCATTCTTTATTATTATCCAATATATATATCCCATTGATTTCAAATCAATCCGTTTAATAAACTTTTCTATTTTTCAATCAACTATTATTACGATTACTCTCACAACGCAACTGCAATATAAAACAAAATGAATCTTCGTAATCACCTGTACAAGAATATATCGAAAAAGGAGTCATCGTTCGAGGTATCGATAAGTGAAGAGTAGAAATTGAGAAAAAGAAGAGAAAAGGCCTTGAGGGTGAGACAGGGGGTTGGTGACGGGTAAGAGGTAGAATGGGGAAGGGTGGGAAGGTGGGGAAAGGATCGAGATTTCTCGGTGTCTCGGATCCAGGGGTCCATGTAGGCGTTTCGTTCCGGATTCCACGTGTTCCTCTCTGTTGGTGCTTGGTAAGTCCCCAGAGTTCTCAAGTGACCTCCTCCTCCGCCTTTGGTTTTCTACTTGGGACCACACCATCGGCCGTGTTTCTCCTTCGAGACATAAAAGGTGCGTGCTTTTGTCAGCCGTTCATTTCTATATTGTCCGTAAGGCATCATAATCATCATTATCATCATCATCATCATCATCATCATCATTTCTTGGTGGTGATTGGTTGTACGAGAAAACGTGCTCACCTTCGTGATTTGTCGAGAAGAAAGAAAGAAAAAGGAAAAAGAAATATATATATACGTGTAAGACACGCTTTCGGATTGTTTTTCGATCGTAGATCCCCCATTTATCAATCTTGATCCTGCTTCGGTGTTTAAACATTTATTTATAAATTATATATATATATATATATATGTATGTGTATATGTATAGGGTTATTATCTATAATTGTATGTAATTTGATTTCTTTTGTGATTCTTTTTTTAATATTTTTTTTTTATGTTTTTGTTTTTTTTTTTTTTTTTTTGATTAATACTATGTTATCTCGGTAATTGTACTTGTAATTGTTATTCATTTTTTTTATGCGGTCTTATATGGCCACGTTTATTATGCATACGTTTANTTTCTTTTGTGATTCTTTTTTTAATATTTTTTTTTTTTTTTTTTTTTTTTTTTTTTTTTTTTTGGATTAATACTATGTTATCTCGGTAATTGTACTTGTAATTGTTATTCATTTTTTTTATGCGGTCTTATATGGCCACGTTTATTATGCATACGTTTATGATTAAGTAAGTTGGATGAAAATTCATGTAAACCGATTAGAACGTTACTGCTATCATAATTTAAATTAATATAAAATGCAATAATGTAAGTGGAGATGGATGAGATCATTTTTAAATATATATACAAATTGTTAAAGTATAAAATCATTGAAAAATTATTATAGCAWAATTGCAAAAATGATGGACACAAAAATTCATTCAAACCGATTAAAATRTTATTGCGATAAGAGAGAATAATTTGTTCAGAATTTAAATTAATATAAAATAAAATAATGTAAGTGGAGATGGATGAGATCATTTCTAAATATATATAAATTGTTAAAAGTATAAAATCGTTGAAGAATTATTATAGCAAAATTGCAAAAATGATGGACACAAAAATTCATTCAAACCGATTAAAATRTTATTGCGATAAGAGAGAATAATTTGWTCAKAATTTRAATTAATATAAAATAAAATAATGTAAGTGGAGATGGATGAGATCATTTTTAAATATATATACAAATTGTTAAAGTATAAAATCATTGAAAAATTATTATAGCATAATTGCAAAAATGATGGACACAAAAATTCATTCAAACCGATTAAAATRTTATTGCGATAAGAGAGAATAATTTGTTCAGAATTTAAATTAATATAAAATAAAATAATGTAAGTGGAGATGGATGAGATCATTTCTAAATATATATAAATTGTTAAAAGTATAAAATCGTTGAAGAATTATTATAGCAAAATTGCAAAAATGATGGATACAAAAATTCATTCAAACCGATTAAAATATTATTGCTCTATAAGAGAGAGAATAATTTGTTCATAATTTAGATTAATATAAAATAAAATAATGTAAGTGGATAGTAATGCATGAAATCATTTCTAAATTTTCTAAACTGTTAAAGTATAAAATCGTGGAAAGATTGATATCGCAAAAGTGCAAAGATAGCGGATTCCGAGACGTGCCTTCCTAACTCGATCCGAAAGCATGTGGGGCCGTGTGTGCTACTCTGGACGATCGCATTTTCGCTCGACTAATATAACGCGAGATAAAACTCTCAGGGAATCTCGGAAAGTCGAGGAGAATAATCTCAACTTGCCGTGCCGGTGGAAATTGTTAGAACGTTAACTGGGATATTATTACGTTAGTTCTGCGTTTTATACGAACCAAGTATTTCTAACGTACGAATAATTTTCTATCTCTATTTCCTCTCTCTCTTCAAATTCTATTCATTTTACACCTCGCAGTACTGTAGTGTTATAACAACACTGTTGCGATAAATTATTACTCTTTTTTATTTTCTTTTTTTTTTTTTTCCCCATCGTAACAATAATTTTGTCCCATTGCTCACGGATCTTTTGTTTAAACGTATTCATTTGTATATTCGTTATGATAATGGATTAATTATATGTCAAGAATTTCGATAGAAAATAGTTTCATTTGCAATATATTAAAATTGTGATATAAAGTTAATCATAGATATTAATTTGTTCCATTTTTTGACGCTGTTATAATTAATGGCACATCCTAAACCGTTTTCTATAACTTTTTACTTATGTAAAACTAAATTAATTAATATTAAAAAATATTAAGAAATATTACAAATAAAATTCATTTTTCGAGTTTATATTTTTACCTCTCCTTCCCAAAGAAAGAAATAATATTAAATTTTATATATAATATTTTATTAAACATAACTCGTTCGCGTATTTATTTTTAAAATTATTTTCCAGATATTTATATGAATTTACATACATGAACATTGTATTTTTCTTACCACAGAAAGCAATTGAGATATTTTTATGATCGACGAAATATAAAATACAATTTTCTGCACTATGATGTCAAAGTTAAAACTTTGAAGATAATGAGATAAACGAATTATTTAAAATAATCAATTACGATTCCGTTTTTTTCCAATGTAAAATGAACTCATTGAAAACTTTAATGACTATTTCGATCTATCTATCTCTATCATTCTTTTTTTTTTTCTTTGAAAACGAACTCACACACACACAAAAGCGAGAATTAATATTTTTTTCAATCCGTTCCCCAACTCTCAAATTTTTTCACTGAAAGGGAAGTCAAATAGCTGTGAAACGATTTCTATATGTCGTTCAACAAAAACATTAAAAAAAAAAAAAAAAAGAGACAAGGTATAATTTTATTAAAACTTATATCGCATCGACAAAAATATTTTCATTTACGTTTTCATTGACGATATCCAAACGAAATAAAAAAGAATAAAGAAAATTGATACGTTAAAATGATTAATAAAGTAAAAAAAAAAAAAAAAGAAACGTCACGATGAATTTTGTATTTTCTATTTACGATAAGTGAACCGAGGAGAAAAATAAACGATAAGCTTGAGGTTTACTACTAGGCTGGAATCCATTTTTAAACAGTTCGACCATTTTTTTTCTCTCGATTTATTATTTTACCTATCCTGATAGTTTTGTTTATGGAGAACTACTCTTGTCGATTAATTTTCCCTGCCAACTAAACTCCTACACCTACTATCGCGTAATTTTTTTTTTTTTTAAACTAAATATATTGTACGCGAATTTACGAATTAATGTAAATAAATATATTTTATACGGCACGTGTCAAAACTCGACATCTTTTCTAAATATATCGTTCCTTTATTATTATACATAACTTTTTATTATATATTTATATTTATTTTTTTTTATTATTTGAATTAACGTGGATGGGTTGAAAAGTTTTGAGCGTAGAAAAATAACTTTTATTTAAAAAACAAAAATCATATAATAAAAGTAAGTATTGCCGAACAAAAAAATATTTGTTTCTGTGTTAAATTTATAAGTACATATATAAAAAGAAGAAAAAAAAAAAAATGAACTTTACGATTAGATATTTCTAGAAAACACTTTTTCGGTGTTAAACGTTTTTCGAGATAGACCGATAGGTATTTACGAATTCCACCAGGAAGCAATTTAATCGAAGTAACGATCGTGCAAAACAACACATCGACCGTAATAACTCGAAATCCTAGAGTCTTGCTAACACACGAAGAATTTGCTTCGGTGATTTCAACGGAAAGGTGAAGATTAACGTGACGCCTTTAGGGCTATTATCGATTATAACGCGAATCTTCTTCTCCTAGAATTTATGTATTATTTTCAATTCTATGATTAATATTATTTATTCATATTAAACTGATCGAGATAATTTAATAAGAACAAAATACAATCAAATTTATCATAATTACAAATATATATTTAAATGATGAAATTAAATGTTACTCGCTTTTACTTCAAATATTACTTAAGAAAAAATAGAGTTTGACCGAAAATAGAATAACGAAAATAAAATTGTAACCGTGTTACGAGTCGTAAATTTTCAATCCACCCACGTATGTGCTATTTATACAATCATTAGAAAATATTGTAATTATGTGATAATTATGATCTAATTAAATATATTGTATATATACGAAAGATATATATATATAAACGAAAATATAATCGTTTATTCGAGTTATTATGGAAAGCAAGTATACTGTTCAACACATTTACACAAATATATAGATAAACATATATACATACATACATACATGCATACAGACAGATATATATATATATATATAGGAAGATAAAGAAAATGAAGCAGCATCTAGGATCGGAAGGCACGCACGAGCTCGACGAAACTCGGCTGGTGAATGCAAACGGCAACAATAATAGCAATGCTCTCCCACTGGGAGGAACCAAGAGTGTGCACTTAGAATCGCAGCGGTCGTACTCGAATGTTTTAACAACCCCACGTGCGAAAACGTAGACCAAAGAGAAATAGAAAAAGAGAGGAAAACTACGACGGAGTGGGAGTGGCGACTTGGAATAAGAGACAGAGAGAGAGAGAGAGAGAAAGTATATGTGTGTGTGTGTGTGTGTGTGTGTGTGTGTGTGTGTTTGTATTTGTGTGAAAGAAAAAAAGAGAGAGAGAATTAGAAAGAGGAAGTACGAGGGAATGAAAGAAAGAAAGAGGGAGAAAGTAAAAGAAAAAGAGAATGAGAGAGTGAGTGAGAGAGACAGAAGAGAATTGCGAAAAAGTGAAAGAAAGAAAGAAAGAAAATAAGAGTAAGAGGGTAAGAGAGAAAGAGGAATTGCAAGAGAATGAAATAAAGAAAGAGAGGAACGAAAAGTGTATGTGAGAGAGACAAAACTTGAGTGAATAAGAAAAAGAGAGATAGGAAGAGAGAGAATATACGTAAAGGAAAAGATTGAAAGAGTAAAAGAGAAAGAGTATGAGTTTGAAAGAAGGAGAGAAAGAGAGAGGAATTGCAAGGGATTTAAAGAAAGAAAGAAAGAGAGGATTGAGTGAATAAGAGAGAGATAGAAAGAGAACGAGAATATATATATGTAAAGGAGAAGATTGAAAGAGTGAGAGAGAAGGAGTATGAAATTGAGAGAGAGAGAAAGAAAGAGAGAGGGATAGACGACCATGGCCCTCGCAAACTCTTGAGTTTCCTCTTTTTTTTCTTCTTTTTCCTCTTTTCAGTCCAGGCGGTTTAAACTTTAGCTGGGCGATCGCTTACGCTAGTCTTTCTTAACGATGCTTACGTAACGTTACAACGGACAGCTAGACAACGCAGAATGAATTTAAAGTCGGTTACGTGTAAATACACTTTACTTTTTTATATATATATATATATATATATATGGGTGCATAAGACTTGCGAGACAGTAAATGTAAGTTAAAACGTTTGACTCGTTCGCGACATTTGCAATACGACTTTTCCACATTGCGTTGGATGATGAGTCACGCGATCTCTTTCTATCTATCTTTCTTTCATTCTCTCTCTCTCTTTCTCTCTCTTTCTCTCTGTTTCTATCTAAGCGAGTTAGCATTCTCGTTTCTGATTAGAGCTATGATAGGACTAGTTGACGAGAGTAACAAAGTTTTAATCGGATCGTCGGAAATCTGACGTTTGAGGATTTAACGGTGAATTAACGTTTAACACAATTTCACATTCGTCGTATACGTTATATTGAAATTATTCGTCATAATGAAATTCGTTAATATAAGAAATTAACGTATGCTCGAGAGCCACAAAACATTGAAATTATTTATTACGTGTGTAACGTGTAATATAATTATATAAATGACTTAAAGTATATATAATTTAGTTTTCGTATATGTATTATATATGAAGCGATAGAATTAGTGTCATATATACGTATCATTCACTTTAAATAATAATATTTTGAAGAATAATGAATTAATTAAAACTTAACAAATTATACAATCATATTGTATAAAATTATATGAAAACGTTCCATTGAATGTAATTCATTAGTATATAAATATATACATTATTTACAATATATTATTACCATAAATACGCGTATATATATATATAAATATAAGTCTTTCGAGAAAGTTTCATTCATAATTTCAGTGATTCTCAAACACTTTCATTCATTATACAACCAACACCAATTACATAATTATTATGAATAATAATAATAATAATGATATTACATACTTATATCACGAAATCAAAGAAATAAAATGTAAGAGACAGACTAATTGTGAGACTAAGGCAGACAGAGAGAGAGAGAAAGACAGAGAAAGGGAAAGGTAGGGAGGGGAAAGAAAGAGCGTGATAGAGAATGACAGAGAAGGGTGATTAATTGGATGAAATTCGGCAGCACTTGGAGGTCTAATGGAGAGGTCCTCTTCTCGTTGAGTTTGGTGCATACAAGCGTCATAGATCAATGCAACTGCACTCATTCGTTCGTGGCTCAACGCGCTGCTGCCGATCTGTCGATCGCACCTGGTGTACAACGCTTACCAATACACGCTTCAATTCCAACACTTCCCATATATACATCACACATATATACGACTTATATTTAATATACACATAAACGTAAACATACATGAATGGATAATTTCATAAAGGTACAAATTATATTCCCTTCGAATACACTTGCATACGCATAAACGTATACGTAGTAAGATAAATAAATACATAAATACATACATACGTATATAGATACAAACATATCCATTCAAATACACGTGCATAACAACTAAACATCATACATGCGCATCCATAAATACACACACACACACGCGCAAGCGAGCATACCGCATATATTTATAAACATAAATATGCCTAGGAGGCACGTTTATGAAACGTAAATATACGGTTATATACATTTAAACATATTATATACATACAAATATAGATAAAAGTAAAATTACAGATAAACACAAACATACCATCCATAGGGCAGAAACCATCATAATATATACGCATGCAATTACACACGAATATACACGTGTATCTACGTACAAATATATCCGTGAATGCACGTGCGTACTTCACACACATAATATACGTATACACGCTCATATATATATAAATGTATGTACACCTACAAATACAAATATACATAGAGATTCCCATATATACATAGACTTAGTTTCGGCTTCTCTATTTGATGTCCAGGTCCAGCAATACCAGCTTTGCCATTCGTCTTCTCTTTCTCTCTCTCTCTCTCTCTTTCTTGGAAGATCAAGGAGAAACAGAGAGAGAGAGTAGTATGGATAGAAGAGCTGGAGTGAGAGTGTTGGAGGAAACGAAGAAGAGGTAGGAAGGAGGAGGTTCATGGGAAGAAGAGGAGGAGGAGGAGGAGGAGGGTGGGTGGGTGACTGTGAGAGAGGGGTGAGGGGGAAGGAGGACCGTTCAGTTGGCTTTCTCGTAGCCGTATAAGGTCGCGAGCACGCTACGACGACTCACGGTCCTCTCTCGAAAGTGCAGCTTGTACGAAAGCTGATTCGGTCCCTCTTCCCCTGCTCCCCCTGGCCACTCCCTCCCATCTTTCTCCTCCTCCACCGCCTCCTTCTCTTCCTCTTCCTCTTTCTTCTCTTTCTAACTTTTTTTTTTTACCTCTTTCTCTTTCTCTTTCTATCTTTTTCTTACGAACGCACGACCGATCGAAATCGTAATTACGAAAGGCCACGAAAAGGTGACCGTCTCTCGCCGTTTAAATATCTGAGTACGTATGAAGGTGTGTGTGTGTGTGTGTGTATGTGTGTACACGGACATTGATCAAAGATACTTTCGCGATAATCAACGTCTGGCGACCCTGTCTGGAATTACATTGCTAGAAAATGTATTATTTTGTTTCTTTTATATAGATTACTATCTGTTAGATCTATGGCATTTATAAACGTGTTAGAGAGTAATGTCAGACGTGTAGTAATAGATTTTCCTATAACATTTCTTACGAGTTTTCAATTGTAACTACATATAAGTTTTATGAGTACATTTGATAAATGTCAGTTTATATTTACACACACACATATATATATATAATATTAGATGACTCAATAATGTTTGATATAATTTTGATTAGTCATCATGAAGAATGATTTAAAATAAGATTGTTCAATTTTACGAAAGGGAAATTGTTTTCTCATGATCGGGGAATAATATGACGAAGCGAGAACAATTTTGAAGGATCCTACCTCTTGCGCGTACTCTTATGTATATAATAAGTCTAATCGAGTGTGTGTGTGTGTATGTTTGTATGTGCGTATGCACGTGTGTGTATGGGTAGAAAATGAAGGAGTAAAGGTCTCGGTGCTCTCGTAGGATTTTCTATTCTTACCCGGACGAATGTGCGAACGCGAGCGACAACTTCGCCAAGATTAGAACTAACTATACTTACTTTTATTTCGTTACTCGCGTTTCGAACATCTAACTCCCTTCGCCTTCTCTTTCCCCCCCTCTCTCTCATCCTTCCCTTCCCTCCCCCTCACCTTTCTATCTCACTCTCTTTATTTCTTTTCGACTTCGTCTAATTTATTTCTTCCTTTTTTTTTATTTTTTCTTTTCAAATATACATTTCACGTTGATTTGTAAAAAAAATCGTTGGAATAAAATATTGCAAGACGACTATTTATTTAGAAATTAAATCATCCAATATGCGATGAGTAAAATATATATATTAAAAAAAAAAAAAAAGAAAAAAAAAAAGAAATATTTAATAAAATTTAGAAGAAGAAATTTATCGAAAATATAATAATGTTATTTTTTTTTTTAAATTATATTTAATCGTTTTGATCGAATTCTACGACAAAACGGAGTCAAAAATCGAGATGAAGAATTTTAAAAGAAAGTAATTAAAAAATCATACTTACAGTGATTTAAAGATCTAACGTAAGGTGTATTTTAATTTTAAGAAAAATTGGAAAAAGTAAGTTATAAATTTGTAAACTAAATTTATCAATTTTATGCCCTCCTCTAACTATATTTTTATTTTTATTCTACCAATTAATTTAATCGTTGATCTATTATAACAAAACATTTTCTATATTTGCAATTCTTTCACGTACCATGTAATCATTTTCTTTCAATATCTATCTCTTATAATATCACACAATTATTTTGTATTTTCTTTATACTTTTCCAACATACTTCACAAACTATTTCCCCCTTTTTTCTTTGTGTTTTTTTTTTTTTATACTAACATTTTCTTCGTAACTTCCGTGTCACGAATTTTCCACGTTCGTTAATCCCTCGTAAGTTTCTCCTATGTGATCAACATTTTCGGAGTATATTTTACTTTCTCTTTTTGTCTTTCTTTCATTCTTCCTCTCTCTCTCTCTCTCTCTTTCTCTCTTATATGTTAATCCCAGAAGTTCGCAAAATCTTTTCCCGTTCGTTTACCGTATTCTAACGCAGTGAGAAACTGAAGCACCCTGTATATACCTTTGCACATATATATGTGTATGTGTGTGTTATGTACATATGCATATGCGTGCGTGTAAGTGTGTACAATATTCCAAGCACGAATTTAAAAGCTCGCTTGCACGTTACCCTTCTCTCTTTTCGTTCGTTTCATTACCATGTTCTGTTTCACCCCTCCCCTACTACTCTTACCCCCTACCCCTACCCCTAACCCACTACACCACCTCCTCTCTCTCTCTCTCTCTTTCTCTCTTTCTCTCTCTCTCTCTCTCTCTCTCTCTCCCTCTCTCTCTCTCTCTTTCTACCTCATATTACATATACCAACATTTCCTAGTCCAGCCTTTTTTTTTATATTTAAGCAATCTTGACGCACATGGCCGAATTAGGAAAT
>NW_014569753.1:77156-83613 GCF_001313835.1 Polistes canadensis | reverse complement strand
CTCTCTCTCTCTCTCTCTCTCTCTCTCTCTCTCTCCCCCCCTTTTTAAATCAGTTTCCATTTACAATTGTTTAACAACATAATCTTCAAATCCATATAGCATTTTTAAATAGCAAAATTGTACAAGTAAAAATAAAAATTAAAATATATGAACGAAGAGAGAGATAAAACGCGAATTGCTTGAATATCGTTTTACTTTTCTTCCCCCTTACCCTTACCCTTTCCTTTCCCTTTTGACTTTATCACTCTCTAACAGAAAATAATATTAAACAAATTTAGATTTATTCCAATATTTGTATATTATTTTCTCGAAAACTGTAAACATAATATCTAGCTGAACAAAAAATCGAATAAAAAAAAAAAAAATTAAATAATAATTTCGATAAGAAAAATTCATTCATGGGAATAAGAGAGAAGAAAAAGAAGAAGAAGAAAAAAAATGTCATCGGTTGTTCTATAGTACCAATGTTCCTTTCCTTTATTCCCCATATCGTTGGTTCTCTCTTTATATATCCATATTATTTTCGAGCCAGTTATCCCACAAGACTTTGCTTCTCAATTTTCGATGAAAAGCACGAAAGTGGAGTGTCAAGTGGATCGTTTCTATACTTTCTTGCTCCTTCGATTTCCCCCATGGCTCTTGTCCAAATGCGTAGTCAAGATATAGTTCGCGAATCACCGATTCTCTTCTTCTTCTTTTCATTTTTCTTTTTCTTTTTATTTTTCTTTTATCAAAAATCGATGGAGAAGAAAATCGAGATACTACATCGAATTATTTTACTTTTCAAAAGGACCATCATTTTTCCTATTCGTTTTACCATGATATTTTCATGATATTATTTTCACGGGTATATTTTCACATACATTCGATATTCTATTAAACGCGCGCGTTATTTTTATATCGATAAAACAATCTGTTTTTTTTTTTCTAATTTATTATTCATATTTTGAAACCCATAAAAATATTATTACAACTTAAACACACACCTTTTTTTTTTCTAACTAATCGCGACTATTTTATTTTTTCTTCTTCCGTTAAAAATGTGACGGAAAATAAAAAAATCGGAATGATAGTCTGTGTGTATCGAATTGTTTTTTATCTTTTCCAAAATGATTCACACCTTTCGTGATTATATTTTCGTACATTGAAAAAAAAAAAAAAAAACTCGCGAGTTCGTTCACAACGCCGAATGAGATTAATTATAATATTATTATTATTTCCTTCGAAAAACCCCCGTTGTGTTCGTATTTTTACAACCACAAATATTATTTCAATAACCAAAGTTATTGTACCTTTCGTAACAACGTATTTTAATAACTATTTCTAAACACAACACACACATTTTTCTTCTTTTTCTACTAATGTAAAAAAAAGAAAAAAAAATTCTTCCTTTCTTTCGTAATAACGAAAAATACAATACATTTCTTTTAATTTTCTTTTGTCTTACTTCACATTTTTCTCTTCCGTAAACGCAACAACACGACTTCGTTGTTACTCGTCGTTAACAAAATTATTTCATAACAATTTCATTTTTTTTTTTTTTTTTTTTTTAACGAACATTCATTCCTTTATCTCGTTTACACGAATTAAAATATATTTTACGCATAGAAGACCCTTTCCTTTATTACCGTAAAATTATAAAAAAAATTGTCTTCCAACGACGTACAACACCCCCCGCCGCTTGTCGCGCACCCTATTTCGAATAATAATTTTTCTTTTCGTTTTCTTTCAAACCAAAAATTCTCTTCTCCCGTTCCGACGAAAAAATTACAATTTATTCTTTTTTTTTACCTCACGTCTCATTATAACCGTAAATTCATTTCTCTCTCTCTCTCTCTCTCTCTTTTATATTTTTTTTATATCTCAAGACTCGTTATTACCGTCCAGAAAAAAAAGAAAAAAAAAGAAAAAAAGAAAATACTAAATGAAAAAAAAAATTGGACCAAAATTTTCGCCAACGTTAACGAAAACATCAACCTCCTCCTCCCCCTCCTACTCCTCCTCCTCGATGTTATCGAAATAAATATCAAAAAGATGAAAATCAAATAAAGTGAAAAGAAAATAAAATTAAATGAAGTATCGAGGCATGAATAAGTTCTACGAGATTTGCTATCGTGATCTACATTTGTATTCGACCCACCCCTTTCCCTTCCCCTTACCCCTTGCAATCCCATATTCTTCCCTTAACATTCTTATTCCCAGTAAGACCGTTCAAAGTGTATATATATATGTATTGTGAGAGGGTGGATTTTATCGAAAAGTCAAATCCGACGTTTCTCTTATGGTTTTTCGTAAAGATGAAAAGACAGATCATGTTCGTGTGATATTTTTCTATGTGTTGGTTACGTTTCCTTTCAAAGAGCTTGCATTTATCGTTCTATCGAAAAACAGGTACTACTATTCTTGGTGAGAAGAAAAATAAAGATGTGGGTTCTAATTTAATTCCCCCCCCCCCACTTCTCCCAGCCCCTGACTCCCGGTTAAGGACATTTTGTTATTTATAGTATACACACAGTAAGGTTTCTCAAACTTTTTCACTTGTTGACCCCCTTTTTTACTTCCAATAAATATTTTCGCAATTCTGAGTGTATACTCTTCTTAGAAGATCTTCTTTTACACTATAGTAATCTCACAGACGTATTCTATACGTATAGGTGTTGCAAAACTGAGTGTTTTTTTTTTATCTTTTTCTTTTTTTAATTCATTTTTGATCGTTACGCGTCCAAACAATTTGTAATTTTGATCAAATTTCTACTATCCTCAGATTTAGTTACGTGATGCTAAAATTATCATAGATAAAATCTGACTAACTTATTATGATTATATGTATATATTTTGTAGTTTTAAATTATAATATTAAAGGTAGGAAAAAACGTTTGGTGCATTTTGTGTACGTCGGATTTTAAGTGTTACGAACAATTATTAAAGAAATTATTATTCTCTTTTTTTTATTTAAATTTTTTTTTCATCTCGTAAAAAAATATTTGCATAATGAAATTATTTGTAATTGTATTATTTGAAATTAGAAATGCTGATTTGATTTTATAATAATTGATATGTAAGATTTCCTATGGACCATTCGAGATACGTGTGTGAGAAACGTGTGAAATAATAATATGTTAAAAAGGAAAACAAAATAGAAAATAAATAGAAAACGTAAACTCACCTCTTAATGAATCAGCAGTCGTGGCAAGAAGTCCCTGAAGACTCCTGCTGTGATGATGAATCAAATCGTCAAAATCCCTTCCGGCTTTCTGTCTCAAAAGATTCTCGACTTCATGTCCACAGCATGAGGCACCACATATCGCTATGAAAGAAAAAAACGAACAAAAAAATAGAAAAAGAATTTATTAAAATTCTTATTTATTTTTTTTTTTTTTTTGTATTCTTATACTCTTCACGTATATAAACAAACATATATTTTCTATATTAATGGTCTTACGTTTGTTTAAAGATTTTTCTTTTTTTTTTTTTTTTAAATATATTTAATAAATTTTGTATGATAGATGATATAAAGAAAAGAAATACGATCGGTAAGAAAGAAAGAAAGAAAGAAAGAAAAATGTTTCCACTTGAAAAGCACGAAAAAGCTCAGATACGTTTTTGCTCGGTTTCGCAATTAGGAGGAACACTTAACTACTCAATTTCTCAAATTTCTAACTTTACTTTACATCTTACTGATTTTTATTTTTAAATAAAAACAAAAAGAAAATATAGTATGAAAAAGATATTTAAATTATTGACGACATAATATAAAATGAGTCAAAAATTTGTGTAAGTGGATAAAACGTTCCAAAATTATTATACTTATCAATTACTCCTTTCCCAAACTTATTGCACTAATATTTTTTTTATCAAATATATAACAATAAGCCTTGTTTATAAAATTACACATCTATAATTACGTATCTAAAAGTATCTTTCATAAAAGATATTAAAGTTTTCAAATAATCTTACAATGTTTAACCCCCATCTTGTATATAATTCATTAAAAAATAAATAATAAATAAGTTAAGTAAAAATTCTCGAATAAATTTCTTGTTACATATTCTTCGAAGTGTCGCATGTAAAATGACAAATTTAATTATAAATCTGAACGATTTATTTTTACTCTAATACAATAAATTTATTACAAAAAAAACCTAAAAACTTTCGGCCCATATTACAAAAATCGACAAAAAATAAAATGCAAATTGTATTAAATTGTTTGTAACACATATTCATCTTAATATTATAATATATATAGTTAACAGAAAAGAATATCTAATTGCGAACGTTTGTAGTTATCGATACAACCGCAGATCTTTAACCAATGTTCTCAAAAAAAACCATCATTTTTCTGAAATATAACTTAGGAACACTGTGTATCGAGTTATTCATGTTGGTTACGCGGTTGCAAACAGATACCTTCCCCTCTATCGTTACTTTTAATTCGATTCTATCTTGAACAAATCGATTAGATTCATATAATATAATATAATAATAATAAAAAACTAGAAAAAGATAAAAAAAAAAAGAAAAAAAAAAAGAAAAGGAAGCAAATCTAAAAATATTATCTTTTATCTCTTATCTCCAATAGATACAACCAATAGATATAATACATTTTTAACGAACGAATATCTATACATTTTTATAACATTGATGTTTTCATTCGGAAAATCATTTGATTTTTTAATGTAGAAGAAAAAAAAATGGGAAAAATGAAATTTAAAAAATCGGCGATAAATACAATCGTAGAAGAAAAAAAAGAAAAAAAAAAAAAGAAAGAAAATCAATAAATTGTCTCGAGTGATAGTTATCGAAGAAATTATTGTGGATTAGAACAGCCATATTTAACCTGCGGCTCAAAGGAATAGGCTCCCAGTAAATGGGGGAGAATATATTCAACTTTTTTTTCAGCAACCAAAATTGGTTTACAACCGCAATTGACTCCCACCCCCATAATCCCCCCCCACAATCCCCCCCACTGTCGTCAAGAGTCCGATCATTCTAATAAACAATACCAAAGATCATATTAATATTTTAATACTTAATACACCTATTGGTTTTTACCTCTAATACGATTTTTTGCAATTAATTATCTATTATAGATTTTACTCAAACAACTATCTCAACTTTGCAGACATTGTTATTTGTATACTTATTTCTATAAATATCCATCAAATTGACGGGGTACTAAATCACACATTCGTATTTTGTGATATATCAAATGTTGCAATTAATTCGACGTTGATTTTTTTTTGTAAACAAAAATAAAATATTTATTTAGAAAGAGTAATTACAAATCTGTTATTATTCGAAATAGCATCGATCGATAAAAAAAAAAATAAAGAAAAATTATTGACAAATAATAGAAATGATTTGAATCATTTTCTGCATGAAATCTGATTAACGCGTTCAAATTAACAAACGAGTTCCTGATAACGAAATTTAATATTAAAAATATTTGATTTGACCAAAACCAATGTACGTTTTCCCTACGAAGTAAAAAGGTTGAGAACCCTTGTATTAGAACAACCAAGTCGTGTTTTAACAACCGCAAAGAACTTTATTCGACGACGAAAATTTCATTAATCCGAGTCGTAAATCAAATTCCTCTCGAGGGATGCACGCGAGTCTTTTATCTTCTTCTTCTTCTTCTTCTTATTCTTCTTCATCTATTCTTCTTCTTCTTCTTCTTCATGTTCTTCTTGTCTGGTAAGTTCACGAGTGAACGAACGAACTAACGAGGAACTGAACAATTAAATTCCTCGCGTCTCGATTAGAGGACAAAATTATCGCGGAACGATTCATCCAATCGAGAATGTACGTATATGTGTACGTGCACCTATGTGTATGTATAGGTAGTAACTAATACTTGAATAGAGAAAGAGGGAGATAACATACTCCATTTTCATCTAAACGTTCGTCTCGTATCACCGCACCATTTTCTTTTGTGCCATTCTATTCCGAGTAATTTCTTTGAAAAATTAATACCGAGAATACTCAAACTGAACGTTTAAAAGAATTAAAGAAATCTATTCTTTTCCTTTTTTTTCTTTTTTTTTTTCTCTTTTCTAATATCAGACTCTTTGAAAAAAAACAAAGTTAGATCAAAGAAAAATTTCATAAGAAATATAATAATATTGAATGAAAAATTTTTGTATAATATATAACAATTTTACAAGATTGTCTTTTAATTTTGTTGTTAATATGAAAAAATAAATTAATTTATGAAGCCTCGAAATGATAGTAATAATTATTATTTAATACTGAAACTATATATACACACCAATTAAGTGTATATTTTAAAATATTCCTATCATTTTTATAATTATATTATATAGATGATAATTGAATAATTTCGAATATAAAAAATAAATGTAAAACTCTCCTCATATAATTTGGGATTTATCTAAGATTTCTAGACGCACCTTATATAAAATAAAGTTGAACGTAGAATACTTTGGAATACTTT
>NW_014569753.1:20967-77076 GCF_001313835.1 Polistes canadensis | reverse complement strand
ATTTATCTAAGATTTCAAGACACATCCTATGTAAAATAAACATGAACGTAGAATACTTTGAAATACACTTCAATTAATATAAAAATTCTTTAATAGTATAAAAATTTTAAATAAAAAATTAGTACAAAAATATATATATAATAACAATATGTAATAATATTGAATACAAAATTTTTAAAAATATTCCAAATTAAATGTAAAAATCATCTTAGAACTTAGAATTTATCTAAGATTTCAAGACACATCCCTATGTAAAATAAACTTGAACATAGAATACTTTGAAACACTTTAATTAATTTAAATTCTTAAAGAAAAGAAAAAGATAGTTAAAAGAGAAGGTATATATACAAAAGTTTACTTTATATATATTTATATATATAAAGATTTCATAAAGAAACATCCGTAGCGAACAGATACGTTTCGTCTTTCTAATTGTCGTATCTATTCTCGTCTTGTCTCTCGTTTATAAGAGAAACGAATAAATACTTTTTTTTCTTCTTCTTCTTTTTCCTCCCCCTCCTCCTCCCCCTCATCATCATCATCATCATCATCATCTTCTTCTCCATCTTCTTCTCCATCTTCTTCTTCTATCCACTTCTCTTTTTCGTTGTCTTATTTGTCTTGTTCTATTCCACTTGGCAAACGTTATTGTAATTAATTAGCAGTCAGGAAAGGCAGCTGTTTGTCGATCGGCAGTCCTTATCCTCTTTTATTTTTTATTCTCCCAATTATAACAACACACGCAAAAGTGTGCACGGAGAAGGGAAGGAAGAGGGAAAGAGAAAGAGAAAGAGATTTATAGAAAGAGAAGGAAAGATGGCTACTTGGTCGTCTTGTGCAATTACAGGAGGACGATTGCCCGATAAAATACGTTAGACCGACATCTACGTTGAGAGAGGGTCATGGACGAACAAATAAAATGAGGCTAACGGGTATCCTCTAGAGAGGGTCCTACTAGTTCCTCTCAACAATTCTCTCTTTCTCTTTCTTTTTATTTTTATTTTTATTTTTATTTTTATTTTTAGTTTTCTGTCTTTTTCTTTCTCTCATTCTGCGTTATTCTATTTTTCCATTGAATTTACCTATCTATCTATATATACACCTAACGAAAGTACCATATATATAATATATGGGTTTATAAATACATAAAGGGTGATCATAAACTCTAAAATCATTTTTTTCTTCATCTTTTCTTGTATTTTTTCAATATTATATTTTATATATATATATATATATAATTATCTGTACATTTATGTAGATGTATACCTAAGTAAGTAATTATATAAAAATGTACTACTGGGATGACCATAAGTTTCTGTGTAATCTAAAAATACTAATTAATTGTAAGATAATTTTGTACTCATCTATTCATCTATTTTGTTAATATTTTATTTAACTATATAACTATTTACTTATATGTATATATTTAAATACATAAATATATAGAAAAATGTACTGAAATGGATCATAAGTTTTTAAATGTGTCATAAATTCTTATATTCTTTTTTAAAATCTCTAAATATTTTTGTAGAATGGGTCATAAGTTTTTAAGTGGGGTAAAGAATTCTAAAATAATTTATAAACATCACATCCTTTATTTTTCCAATATCGAATTTACCAATACACCTATCCTATATACATCACACACATATTTTCATAAGTATATAATACATATGTACAAAGTAAACCCCCATAAGCTTTTAAGAATGGGTTACAAATTCTAAGATAATATATATAAAAAAAAAAAAATCGATTATACTTTATCGAGACTTCTTTTTTTTCTAACCCCTCATTTTATATGTAAACCATACTTTTTTATCGGATCATGATCAATAATTTTGGATTACCGATCAAAAAAAAAAAAAGAAAAAAGAAAGTCCGATCGACGAACCATTTGATATTTATTGAAAATGAAAAGAGGCTTTTTGGATCAGCGTGGAGAAAAGAAAATTGTGGAAATGAATTTAAGAAAAAAAAAAATAAAAAAAAAAATAATAAAAAGAAACGAGACTCATGAATATATTTCTAAGAAGAAGGAATATAAATAAAGATGGCTCTCGGGGGTGCTAAAGAACGCGTAAATTTGTTCGAGTGCCCTCCTATCACCCACCCACCCACTCTCCCTTCTTACCTACGTCCCTTTTTTTTCTTAACTGTTTCTCTTTTTTTTTTTCTTTTTTTTTTCATTTTATACGTATACATCGAACTCTCTTCGATAAGAAAATCATACAGGATGAGGGATCGAAATTATTATTTGACTGAATCATAAGTTCTTAAGTTACATTCATAAGTTTATTACTTTGTATTTTGTTAATTATTTTTCGCAATTGTACGGGCTTGTCTTGTATAATAATTTTTTAATATAAAAAGAAAAACGAAGTCTCGAAAAAGAATAATATAATTAATATTACATTGAATATTGAAATTTAAATATTCGGACATTTTTTAGACAATGAAACTTAAATGATAATAAACATTATAATATAAATAATAAATAAAACAATTTCTAGATTAAAAAGAAAAGAATAAATAAAAATAGAAAGAAAAAGAGAGAGAGAAAGAGAGAGAGAGTATTTGAATAATTATAAATTCAATGGTTAAAATTATCCTAGAACATTTGTGTTTGTTTAATTGTCTTTAGTTAGAACCCACCAGCATCACCAACCAGTATAAAATAAACTTGAATGTAGAACACGGAAGTGTATCAACATTCCTATGACTGAATATTATTCCAGGGAAGACGGTATTTCGATCGGTAAAACTTTCGATGGTATTTGCTGACTTTGATGTGTGCACATAGCGTTATATATGTGTGTTTTGTATGTGTGTCACGTGAGAAGAAATAGTAGAGACGGTAGCAGCAGCAAGGCGCGGTGTTCCTTCAATTCAATTCCATTTAATATCACTTAAACGTTTATCGTGTAACAATCGTCGAAAGACCATGGTGCCCACGATAGTAGTAGCGACAATATAAATTAGAACCCACAATTGTACACTTAAGAACGCTTTTGCTAATGTCATTTCCTTCTCGTCTTTCTCTATCTCTTTCTATTTCTAACGATACTTCACCCCCCTTCTATTATATTTCTCTATCTCATCATTTTGTCTCTTTTTCGTGTTTCATTCGATAATTATTCTTTTTTTTTCAATTTTATAATTTTGTTTAGGTTTTATTATTTCGTGCGATCATTATAATTTCTCTATCGCTAAATGATATCATATAAATTAATAATTTATCGGAAAAATTAGTGTTTCTAACTAAAGATGTTGTTTAGATGCATTTGATTAATTAATGACTTGACTTTATGTAAAAAAATTAATATATTATAAAATTGTTTACAATTAAAATATATTATGTTTAATAAATATAGGTAATTAGTGTTGAGTATAAATACCGCGAGAGTCCAAAAACAATCAAAAATTTCTAGACTTTTTAATTCGTTTAATTTGATAAAATATTAGCCCAAGGAAGTCTCGGATAATGATAGATTAATTTTTAAAATATAACTTTTTATTTTAACAATACAATTAAGATATTAGCCTTAAGGAAATATAAAAAAAAAAAAAAAGAAAAGAAGAAAAAAAAGGGAACTGTATAATTAATTTATTAAATTAATATTTGTAAATTTTGTAATTAAAATCAATATTAGCCTGAACAATGTTTAAAAGGATTGCAATCAATTTGTATGATCGATTAAAAAATTGAAATCCATCAAACAACTCTTTTGATTAATCAAATATTTGTTCAAGGACAACATAAACAAAAATTATTTTTTTAAATTTAAAGAGAAAAAACATATACTAATACATGTGATGATGATGATACAAAAATAATGAAGAAAAAAATGAAGAAGAAGAGGTGGAAAAAGAAGATAAAGAAGAAGAAGAAGGAAGAGGAAAGTACCTTTGGAAAGGGTTGAAAATACTTATCGATAAGGTATCCTCTTATCGGACACCATCGTCGAGACGTAAAGTACATACGTACTACACGTATATAAATAAATACATATATAATACATATACAAACGTATAGATCCATATAGATCTATATAGATCTGCGAGTACGCCTGATGCATTTTTAAATCGTCATCTTTTTATCGACAACAACTTTCGTAAATATTAAATCGATTGAGTAAACAGAATGAAAAGTAGGTATAAATATATCGGTTACATGAGAAATAAAAAGATATATAGATATATACAGGATGATGCATTTAAAACAAACCACTTGGATTAACTCAATTGAAATTCGTCGAACATTATCTCATGTTAATAATTTTTTTCTTTTTTTTTCTGTAAGCGTACGTGTAAAAAATATAGAAAGGTAGTAAACTATATTTATATATTTATACAGTTGGATATTTAGTAACATTATCTATATGCAAAAATTAAATTAGTATACAATTGTTTCATTGATGTGTATGTATATATTTTGTACATATAAAGATAATTAATTATTAAAGTGTAAAAGTGTTTTTAGGTGAAGCAACAATCTTTAAGCCTGTAATTTTTTTATATTAAAACAAAAAATTAAGTTAAATTGTATATCGAAAAAATTGTAATTAAATTTTAATATTTAACTGTTGGTAATATTGAAAAATGTGAAACGAGAAAAATTAGCCGCAAGAAACTATAATTAATTGTTTAAATTAATTAAAACAATTAAATACATTATATACACGTAACACGAGATCATGTGCTATAGTCTCAAAGCCAAGTAATTTCTGTCTTAACTATTTCATTCTTTTTTTTTTCTATCACCAATAGAAATCTAAGTTAATCCAGTGTTATCCTGTTTTTGATATCTCACCCGTTATGTAGATAAAGAGAAACATTTTGATCAAATTACGAACTCCTAGGAAAGTAATACAAGTTAAAAGAAAATAAAAACCATTATCGAAGTATAAATAAACTGATGGCAAAGTAAGAGACGTAATATATTCATTAAAAAATAAACTATAATCGTATACAAAAAAAGGAAAAAGAACAAAAAAATTATATATATTCTATGCTTTTCATTAGTTTCAAACTTTGTGCGACATCGTTAATACGATTATTCGATTATTCCTCTCTCTCTCTCTCTCCTTTGATTTCACGAATAAAAGTACCATTTGAAATTATCAATAAAATAACGAAGATAAAAAGAATGAAGATATCAAAAATAAACTATTATACGATGATCGAATAAAAAGAAAAAAACGAAACGAAATGAAACGAAATGAAAAATAGAAAAAAAAGATATTCAATTTTCACATAAATTCACAAATTTGATTGTCGTCGTCAACGTCGAGTTGGGACTCGATTATCGCGACTTTTATTTATTTATTTATTTTTTTTCTTCTTTTTCTTCTTCTTCTTTTTTATATATCTCAACGTCAACGAATGATCGATAAATAAAATTGAAAAAAAAAAATAAATAAAATGAGAGAAAATTTGCGATAGGAATATCGCATTTTATTCCGATGATACGAGAGAATGAATGGCTGTTGCTGACATCGTTTCGAACTATACCAACATAACGGACAGAAAATAGGAAAAAAGAAAATAAGGTATAGGTGTGTGTATATATATTATAGGAATAAAAATAAAAATAAAAAAAAAAACAAATATAAGAAAATGGGCAAGACGCAACATCGATCGTTTTACGTTTTAGGTTTTAAATTTTACGATGCATCTTGGGTATGAGCTGAGAAAACCTTCACGACTTCGAAGGTCTCGTTCTCACGATGAACCTTTTACCTTTTTCTTCCTCTTCCTCTTATTATTATTATTATTATTATTATTATTATTATTATTTGTCTTCATCTACCGTTCCTTTTTCTTGACTAATATTTTGTTGTCGTTGTCGTTGTTGTTGTTGTTTTATTATTATTATTATTATTATTATTATTATTTTTATTTTCTTCTTTTTACTTTATGAACTTTACAAAGAATCTTTCTTCTCATTCTCTCGTAGATGAAATGACTATACCGCCCCGAGTTATACCTCAGCACCGTATCGCATTGGTTCGTTAAGCCACATTCGCCAATCGAGATAACGTTATTGGAAAAGATATATCGTTAAATGCGATTCGATAACGTTTATTTCATTGCCAATTTTAAAAAAGATCTTAAGTCATGCAAATGTTTCTTAATGACACCAAGAAGAACCTTAATAATTAATTGTATTATTGTTTCAATAATCTTAAATATTACATATACAAATGCATATCAATCAAGTTATTCTATCTAATATTAAACTTTGTAACTTTTTCATAAAGAAACAATGAAAATTATCTGAATCATAGAAAAATATTGTTTCTTCCTTCTATTCTTATAATTAATGTTCATTATCATCTGACTCTTTAATATTATTTTTATTAAATTATATAAATGAAAAAAGAATTTAAAAAATCACACGATAATAAAGTATAAATCATTAAAATTAAATTAAATAAAAACAAAATAAAATAAAATTATACCTTACAATTAAACAGTAAGCATAAATGTTTGTATAGTAATAACAATAATAATAAAAAACAAAAATTACAATAGATTCGTAATACATTATTCGTATCTCATTCGTATCGCATAATCCAATATAAATAATTGTATAAAAAAAAGGGGAAAAAAAAAGTGTCCATCTAATGAATTTAATCGATGATAATTATAATGGGAGAGACATCATCATCATCATCCAATGGCGTCGCATCGCAATAAACTTCCTTAGACATGATATGGTAACATAATCGAATAGTGCATTTGGTGTATGTATTATACGTTAGAATTACATAATCGTTGCATAGTACGCGGCTCCGTTAGGTGCGATCTAGGTCTCTTAATGCCGGGAAGAGTTTATAAAGCCGGAAGCTACATCAGCGACCCTTCGTTCTTGATTCGACGAGTGGGTTGGCTATTCGTGCAAACTGGGTTAGGGCACAATCATCCGGATATCTTTTAATGCGTTTCTTTAGTCAAGATTAAGTAAGACGAACTAACCAATCGATTTTATTTTTACATCTTCGAGATAAAATTTCATGGAAATTTATTTAAAGGAGGAGGAGGAGAAGGAGGAAGAAGAAAAAATAATTTACATTTGTTAAGAATCTATTGGAATGAACGCACGAATATTTTGGGTTTTTCTTTTGTCGATGATAACAATGTTAGATCAAAAATCATAAACATTATTTTTTGTCGTTAGGATTTATCGATTGATTTCATTTATAAACGAATGTCTAACGTCGAACTAAAGTTTATAGATTATTTTAACTAGGAATAATAATTTTGCAATAGTTATTATAGTTGATAATTTATTTCAAACGCAACGTTGCAAACTTTATTAAACTATATTATTACGAATTAAATATTCTAATTTCTTAGACCTCGTATAACACCCTTGTACGTGTGTATAACTTATAAATAATTTCTTTTTGTTTGTTATTAAAATTAATTGGGTATAAAGAGGAAGAAAAAATAAATAAATAAATTATTTTAAAAACCAATTACTTATTTCTTTTTCTTTTTCGATTATTTTGACCAATTCGTTTTTTTTTTTTGAGATTTTAAAAAATACTATAGCCTAGGAAGTTTTGGGGAATCTTATATTGCAAAAATGATTATGATTATATCATATCTTTTATTATTTTTTCCCTCCCTCTCTCGTATTTGATAAAATTAAAAAGAATGAGTGTATAATGAAGTTGTAAAGACGATCTAAAGGGTCTTATTTGAAAAGGCGTCATTATATCACAAAGTTTACCCTTTTGAAATTAGTATTGTTATTTTGTTGATTCGTGAACATCGCAGAACGTTAACATTGGCCGTTGTCGTGCTCATTAGCCAAAATGTTATTCCCACGCAACGATGCACAGCGAGCTAATTAGAACGAATTACCCAGGTTTACGTTCGCGAACCAGTGAGTTCACTGAGTTCACGTATGTTCCATGTAGTATACATCTATATGTATGGTATCCACGTATTTTATTCGCATATGTATATATATATTAAAGTATTTTCAATGAAAAGAAAAAAAATCTTATGCACTCGATTGATACTTTCTTAAATAAAAATTTAATTAAAAATCTATATCCGCGTAAACGAGAATTATTTTTATTCTACAAATATAAAATTTTCAATAAACATTATAATCATTGTTTTCGCGTATATTTAAAAAAAAATGTAATAATAAATATTGTTTCTCTTTTACGTATAAGTCTAATTTTAGTTACGTATATTAATTAACTTTTCTATCAATTCTTATTAACTTTGGACAAAAATTATTAATGAATAAATAAATCTAAAAAAAAAAAAAGTTATATATTTATTTTGTGCATTGTATATGATATGCATTGAATTTTATGCATTGCATATAATGATTGTATATAAAATCTAACTTTACATATAAAAAGGTTGGTCGAGTTTATTTTTAAATAAGTATAACTCTGGCCGAACAAACAAAATTATTTCAAATTTGTTTAACCCATCCAGCTACCAAAAACAAAAATGCAAATTTTAAATTAATCAATTTAAAATAAATTGAACATTATAACAACGCGAAATAAATTCAAAATTACTTTCTTTTTTATTTTCATTTTTTTTTCAAATTTTCAGATTGTTTATCTTTTTTTAACCTTTTTAATTATTTTGTCGATCGATTAAATAACTGATCGATCGATTGATCGGTAAAAAGGAACGTAAGAACAATTTGGATTGGTTAGTCTCACGATAATTGAAAGAAATTTTTACAAGAAGGTTTCGAGTGCCGTTTCGAGTAATGGGATTAAGAACGTTTAACGAAACGATGCTGAAGAGCTTCTAAATAAATTCCGGCAATTAGAATGAAAGCTCTTACAATTAGATCGAAGACTACTCACTGGATTATCTTAATCTCAACTATCTCTTTCCGCGTTCATCGTAAACAAAACAAAATATATTAAATCTATTATAAACGAGTTGAAAAGTTTTGTGCATCGATAAATAAATAGAAAAGTTTTATTTTAAAATTGTATGTGTGTATGCGTGTGCGAATTTTTAATCGAGAAAACAAAATTCTTCACTATATTGAACTCAAAACTTTTCAACCCATCTGATCTATATACATATTTTACATACATTTTACATATATTTATTTATACAATTTTTACTGTAAAAAATATTAACGAAAAATCTTTAGAAATAAATAAATAATTCATTTATTCAAATGAAAATCACCTAAGAATTTTGTGTTTCAGCAACAACGAAATTACAGTTACGTATTTAGTTTCTTTTATTTTTTTTTTTTAATTCATTTAAGATCTGTGTATGATTTAATTTATATATATGTCCATGTGATAATAGAAATGGACAATTGTTTTGTTTCGTTAATTTAAAAAAAAAAAAAACAACATAGATAGGAAATAATAAATAAACAATAATAGGAAGTATCTTGGTCGAATCGAATGTGATAAATTTTAGAAAAGGTTTTGCTAGATTTGCCCTAAGGCACGTAGAGGATAAACGTGAGTTGCGTACCATAGACTTGAAGACAATCGATAAGTCGCGATATATCCGTACGAAGAGTGAATTTTCACATTTTCACGACTCCTGTCTATATGTACGATACATACAGAAATATATGATAAAATATTACGTATAGTATACCTACATGTATATAATCGTAAGAAGGAAAACATATTTTCTGGTCAAACTTTTAGAACATAACTACTCTACCGAAAAACAAAAAAAAAGAGAAAAAAAACTTTAAAAAAGATATATATATATATATATAACTATAAATAATCGAACGAAGGAAAACATTTTCTGGTAAAACTTTGACGGTAAAACTTCTCAAAAGAAAAGAAAAAATTATAAAAAGAATATACATGTTGTTTTTTTTTTAACTGATATTACAAACGAATAAATGATGATTTTACATTTAAAAAAAAAAAACTAACAATAAATCGAAAACGTAGAATAAAATGTATACGTAAAAAAGACTTCGTTTTGGAGATAAATAATTTTACAAATTTGTCGATTAATATTCTGTGTTGTGTATAATAATTACATAAAATTTTTATTTCTCGAAGATTTACGTAGAGAAATTTGAAACTTATGGCAGGTAATATATTATATATATATAATCGAATGAAGGAAAAGATATTTTCTGTTAAAACTTGAAGAAACTAAACTCTCGAAAAAGTAATAAAATAAAATTGAAATGTGTTAGATGCGAATAACAGCTGACCATAGCAACAAAGTAATGGCAAGTTAGTATATATATATATATTTACAAGTTTCTATCTTCTACGTACCGTATCAAGTCTAAAGAAGATTTCTTGGCAGCACGTGCGCGCTATACGTCTATCATCAGGTCGTATATATCGAGCTGCTAGCTGCTGATCATCGTCGCGAAAATTCTCAGAAATGGCAAGTGTATTGCAAGGAGTTTTCTCTTTCATACGATTCTCTTCATTTATCTATATATATATATATTACTTTTTACTTTGTTTTCTTTGATTTCGTATAACATTACTCGAACGACAGACGTTAGTTACTATTATAATACAATATCTCAATCGCGTTTTAATGAAAACTTTCGATTGACGAGAAACAAAATGAGAATCGACATTTAAAGCGAATAATTTGAATTGTGAACAAAATAATGTTGTGATTGATGAATATATAACAACAAACGAATGAGATAAAAAAAAAAGATAGAAAAATGTCGATTCCATTTTAAGCGGCTAATTTGAATTTTGAAGAAAATCGCGCGATTGGTTAATATCATTTGAATTTGGGAAAGACCACGTGACTAGTCGAGAATACAATTAAAATAATGAGAGGAGTGTAATGTAAGAGAAAAAAAGAAATGTTTGACTTACTCTTGGATGCAGGAGAAGATGTGGTCCCAGAATCCGTGTTGACAGTAATCAGCCTCGCAACGACATTGTTCTCGTTCTCAAAAAAGAGAGCGACTTTATCGCAATTGGTCTCATTTTTCGAACGGTCGAGGGAACGCGGTAAACGCGATAGAACGGCGTCGACGCAACCGCCGAGTAAAATCCCAAGGAGGAGGAGAAGAAGCGGTGCCGGTGAAGCACGCCCTACGTCCTGCCTCCTCACCGTTATTATTTTCATTTTGCCAAAATGGCACCGCGACGCGCGCGGTGAGCTTACACTTATAGCCGAAGAAAAAGATAGAATATTATTTAATCGGAGGTTCTGCGAGAACAAGTTAAAGAAGGAGAAAGAGACAGATGCGATTAAAAATTCGCCAACACGCCGCGTCGTTAAGTCTCTTCTCTTAATTTTTACAAATTTTATTTTCTTCCTCCCCTATTCTCCTTCAATTCTTATTTCTTTTTATCTTCCTCGAGCGTTCACCTTCTTCTCCTCCTTCTCTACTCCTTTTTTTCCCTTCTCCTTCTCTCCCTCTTATAACTTCTCTCTTATTATTTATCGTTGTCGTATTTTTCTCTACTTATTTTTTTCTTTTCTCTCAATTAAATTGTCTTCCTTTCTCAATTTGACCGCGTTGTCAAGCGACGACGATTAACTCGCTACGTCGGCGAGTACGAGAAGGACCACGATCGCTATCGAGAAAACGATGATCATCCAAAGTCGCATCCGACGACGACAACATTTGGATTATCGTGAAAAGCACCGTGTCGCGGATAGTAGTACCACATGCACGCGCGGCGTTCACACCGGAGAGCCGAATCGAGCCGAGCCAAAGACCTCGGCTATTGCCGGCCAATAGTCGGCAAATATACACGACCGACTAATGTCGAGCTTTAAAGACGTCCACCGACACGATGACAAACACGAGCTATTCTTATTGCTATTTATTACTACTAATCTATTGACGATGATGGACGAATACTACACCACCGTTGAGAAACGACACGATCAAAGTCACGGTATACACTGACGAGAGACCCACGCACACCCGCACACATATATGCACGGGGACGCGACACGCGCCTCGCGGATCGCTCGATGCGACTGACCACCATGCCGACAGCGTCCCGTGCCGAGAGCGCGCCGCCGAACCGAACCCTTTCGAACTTTGCCGAAGTTTTCCGAGGTATTAAACAACTTGCGCCATCTACCCCTGCTCATACGAATTATTACTATTTGAATTTCTGTCGTATCGTATGTTAAAATAAATTTATTTTTTCATTGTTACACATTATGTTTATATAAAAAAGAAAAAAGAAAATCAACGTTCTACGAAATGTAAAAGCGTTAATTTTCGTACAATGTGATATATGTTAGGGTAGGATAAGAATATGTATGAAAATAGATGTATTGAATTAATCTTTTTGAATGAATGTAATCTGTCTTCTCGTTTGATTCACTTGCCAAACATCTAATCTTTCGTATTCTTCTATGCACTCGTTCACTTGATCAGGCTTAAATCCTTTACTCGTACATCGTTCCAATATATCTGATACTTTAACGGTTTTATTGCCACTAGCTAATTCCAAAATAAGATAGTAGATCCTATCAATAGGATTTCTTTGAGCATTGTTCGGTTTGGCTTCCGAATAATTGATCGAATGCTTCGACATTTCTACCAATCTGTTTGCTTCAGATACGTCCTCTTTTTCAACAGCATTCGCTAATCTGAGACGAGCTAATGCCGTTGCCAATCGTAGCACCGCTAATAAATTACGAGCAGAAGTAAAAGTTTGATCAACGCTATTACGTGACTCTCTTCTCATTTCCACATACGAATCTGCAACGATTATAATTATAAATATTTCAATTTTATAGTTCAATAAATTATTCTCTAAAATATTATCCAATACTTACCGACAATGTATTCTGCTAATTCTTCAGGAATGGAAGGTTCCTTTATTTTACATAGATTAATATATTTCCGTATTAAATTCATGTCTAAGGCTTCAGTTTCGGTAGGTGGTTGAGAAGAATGTTGATGAACATAAGTTATGTGCTGTGCCAATCTATAAGATATAACGTATAAATTTAATTAGCTATCGAATAATAATAAAAACTAACACGGATATAAAGGAATAATTACTTTAAATCGTTACTTCTGTCTGCACGATCTTGAATGAGCCACAATAAATCAAATCTCGATAACAAAGCAGCGGGAAGCTGAATGTTTTGTTCGATCGTTCTTTTACAATTATATCTGCCATAAGCAGGATTAGCAGCTGCCAAAATAGATACTCGAGCATTTAAACGTGCCATGATTCCAGCTTTTGCAATTGATATTGTTTGCTGTTCCATAACTTCGTGTATGGCAGTTCTATCAGCCTCCGCCATTTTATCAAATTCGTCAATGCAACAAACTCCTTGATCGGCTAATACCAAAGCTCCACCTTCGAGTATCATTTGACCGGTCAAAGGATCTTTCATAACGGCTGCAGTCAAACCAACACCTGAAGATCCTCTCCCTGTAGTGTATTGAGATCTAGGTGCAAGACGTGTTATAAATGAAAGTAATTGAGATTTAGCGACACCTGGATCACCCATCAAACATATATTGATGTTGCCTATAGAAAATAAATAAAATTATTATCCTCCTTATTACAAATTAATTAATATACAAAATATATTTACCTCTGATTTTAATATCACCCCTCTTTTTATCCGTACCACCCACAAGAAGCAGCAGTAAAGCTTTCTTGACGTCTTCTAATCCATAAATTTCTGGTGCCAAAGATGTGGCCAATTTACTATAAAAGTCATCTTGCGATAATAATGCCAATTCTTCATCCGTCAACTGAGCACTACTGTCATCTATGGTTTGCGAATTTGTACAACACACGATTCTCTAAAATATAAATTTAAATTAGTATCTTTCAAATTCAGAAAAAGAGAAAAATCATTAATCGAATGAATAATAAATTTTCATACATGTGCATCCAAGTACGTATCACTTAAAAGTGCAGAACCACCTCTAGGGTTGAATCCAGTCTTTACTAAAGGTAAAAAGATTCCTGTAATGGTTACATGATCTCCTGGTAAACATTGTCGTGTAGTTTCTCCTCTGCAAAAAATTGTTATCGATCTAGGAATATGACCAACTGGAACTTGATCGCTCTGAAATAAATTTGATTAATTGATTTATTTATCAAAACAATATAAATTGTCACGAAAATATCTTACATGTTCTTGCAGTTTAATTTCTTGAAATTTAATAAACTTGGATCCCTTAGTTTGCATATACAATCTGCCACCTGCTTTATTTACACGACAATCATCGCTAGGACACATTCTCAGCGGCATAAAAGTAAGCGATTGTACCTACAATTTGAATAAATGTTATTATCACAATAATAAAAAATATTCTAGTATGAATATTAGGAAATTTTATTGAATATACCGGTTGATATGTTTCTGCACCGCATTGGTCACAAGTATAAGTAGCAACGACCATCATAGGCTTTACTTCAGTTGATCGAGTAACGATACCTCTAACCGTTACTAATTTTCCAATCTTATCAGCTTTTATTTCTCTAACGGAAAAAGCTTTAGCATCATTGAAATTCTTGAAATATATTTCACTGTAATATAATGTAAAAATATGATTAAAATTTAGTAAATAATAATATCAAAATCAAACACAATTTATAACTTACAAACGTCGCATAAGCTCTGGAGCGTATTTATTCCTAGGATCTCGTTGATCACCAGGATGTCTATTACGAGTTTCTATCAACAACCGATGTTCAATGTACACATCCAATGCATCTTTAGGTGGTACAAGTTTCTCTTTAAAATCTGGTAGAATTTCTTGAACAAGCTGAAAAGGTTGAATTGTTCAGATAGAGTATAACAAATAAAATAGAAATATCGCAGACTGTATACATACTTCTAATAAAATGTTAACATATCTTCGTGTATTATTTGTAATAGCAAGAGCCAATTCATCATCAAACTCATTTACATCATCTAATTCAATAATGAAAGCTATCTGTTCACGATGAGCAAGTTTGGTAAGTTGTTGTCTATACTTAAATACTTTGTCGCCACTTTTATCATCCATAACCATAAATTCAGTTAAGAATGTTTTCAGTTGTTCTACGATAATAAATATATTAATAAAATTAATAAAATGTTTTATATATTATATACATGTATACAGTAACATATAATAAAAATATATAGATTTCTATGGTTAGAAATTAATTGGCATTAATGATAATTTAAGATGTACCTTTATCCTTGACATAATCTCTCGATGCTTTTTTTGGTCCCATTTTTAAAATGATATAAGTAAAACTTCAATATTTTTAATTATTATTTGAAAACAATTTTTATAGTAAATTAGAATAAACAATTCATGAAACTATCGCAATGTTTATTCCCGCCTAAATTTTACTGTATATTTCTTACGCATGCTTGGATCTCATGTACTTGGTATCGGTCGGTAAAGTAGCACATAAATAGCCAATCTAACCTTATTTATACCATTCGAGGATCACATGTTCGTGTCGAGTTACACCTGTTTGTTTTTAATAAAATAAAAATATGGGAAAGGCTAAGAAAATTAAAGTATCTGCAGGAGAAAAAAGATCCAAAGTAGGATTAGCAGAGCAAATAGAAGGAGAGAAGATTGTTATAACAAAAAATAGACAAAAAAATAGAAATCGCAATGAAGACGATGAAGAGGTTATATTGCATCTTGTTATTTTGTATATATTAGTAAAGAAAGAATTATAAGAATGTGTAAAATATTTTATTTTATAATTTTTTCAGTATGTCGATTCTACTCTTACCAAAAAAATCTTGCTGCAAGCAAGGAAACAACAAATGGAAATTGAAGAAGAGAACAATGAGGGTCAGGTACCAAATTCTATGAAAAAACCATTGACAAAACTTGGTGTTGACTTTAGTGATGATGAAAATGAATCCAGTGAGGATGATGTTGGAGATACTTATTATTTTGGAAACTTAGAGGTCAATGAAGAAGATGAACGTGCATTGGAAAAATTTATGACTAAAGATCCAGTACCGATGAGGACATTAGCCGATATTATTATGGAAAAATTAACAGAAAAGAAAACAGAAATAGAAACTCAATTCTCTGATGCGGGTACCTTGCAAATGCAAGAATTAGATCCAAGAGTTAAAGTAATGTATCAAGGAGTCAGAGACGTATTGGCTAAATATCGTAGCGGTAAATTGCCAAAAGCTTTTAAAATAATTCCGACTTTAAGAAACTGGGAACAAATTCTTTACATCACTGAACCACCTAGGTGGTCTGCCGCAGCCATGTATCAAGCAACAAGAATCTTCGCATCCAATCTTAAAGAAAAAATGGCTCAAAGATTTTTTAATCTCGTTCTCTTACCACGTATTAGAGATGATTTAGCAGAATACAAAAAACTTAATTTTCATTTGTATCAGGCATTGAGAAAAGCCTTGTTTAAGCCCGCTGGCTTTATGAAAGGAATATTACTTCCTCTTTTAGAATCTGGTACATGTACGCTAAGAGAAGCAGTTATTATCAGCTCGGTGATAGCTAAAAATTCTATTCCAATGTTACATTCGTCTGCTGCGATGTTAAAAATCGCAGAAATGGATTATACCGGTGCTAACAGTATTTTTCTGAGAATATTTTTAGACAAAAAATATGCACTTCCCTACAGAGTAGTAGATGGTCTCGTGTTTCACTTTTTAAGGTAAAGTATTATTATTAGTAATAAATTATATATTAAATAAACGATATTAAATTACCTAATGCTAAATATTTATAAAATCATACTTCAGATTTGAAAGGGATAAAAGAGAATTACCAGTACTATGGCATCAAGCATTTTTGACCTTCGTACAACGTTACAAAAGTGACATAAGTTCAGAACAAAAAGAAGCCTTGTTAAATTTATTAAAAAAACAGTCGCATCATACTATTACACCTGAAATACGAAGAGAATTACAAAATGCAAAATGCAGAGACGTAGAAATGACTGAACCTACTACAGAGCCTATGAAGGGGGTAGAGGTAGAAACTATGTCATATCAAGATTAGATTAATTTTATCTGATATTACAATAAATTTAATAAACACTGTGTAAAAATTTATTAACATAATAAAATTTATATAATAATAAATATTTATTTTTTATCTTTAATATAGAATTTTTGTTAAAAGAATTATTTAAAAAATTCAAATATTTGTGACATCACATTAAAAATAACACGTATTTAAATCTCTAAAAAATGATCTATCAAAATCTTGATAGGCAAAAAATAGCTTACAATATTAAAAATTTTAGTATAACGAGTTATTATGAAATATTGTTGAGAAACAATTATTAGATGTAGTCGTAGATTAAAAGACATTTTTAATTCATAATTGGTATTAGTTGATTACAGAGCCTATACATTCGGAAGGAGTTATAGAAAGATATTGCTTTGTTTTACAATATACATATATCGTTATAAATAATTTCAATAGAAAACAATGATTGAAATTACAATATGTTTTTTTCCATTCTGTTGCTTTAAAAAATATTACACATCATTTACATTACATTATAAAAACAAGAATTGTTTTTAAAATCGCTAACAATAGTTTTATACAACCAGTCTCCAACAATTTAAAATATAGATATGTAACTATTGATAATAAGACAATGTTACAGGAAAATAATGATTACGGTACGCATTATAAAATAGATTATATAATAACATCCTGGCTTAGCAGTTTTATAAGTTTTAGGAATAACTTTGATAGGAATGCAAGTACTATATAACCTATTATTACAGTCTCAAATTATTTATAATATGTAACCTAGTATAATTCATTTTTTTTTAAAAAAGCTAGTAATACTTTTAGATCCAATGGCTGCTTTTTGTCTAGAGAGTTCCTTCTTACTTATAGCTGGATTTTTCGGAGGCTAAAGTAATATATAAATAATAAATTATGCATATATATACATTAAATATACAGAAACCTATTTTCATTGATAACAAACCTTTTCTGGTTTAGACAAATCCAAAGCTTTGGTACGTGGAGTTACATCTTCTTCTGAAGTATCTCTTTTGAATTTCTTTTCTTCCGATACTTCTTTGGGACTAATCAATTTACGCTTTTTTTCTACTTCATCTGGTATATTTAAATATTGTGCTAATTTTTTTGCTATGTCATCAGCCAAATATTCGGATACTATACCATGTGCATATTTCAAATATTCTGAAATATCAAAGAAATTTGTAAATAAATTCGTTCATTCATTCCTTTCTTATGGTTCTTTTTTTATTAAATGAAGAAAGTTCCTACCTAAATCAGTACCACTTTCATATTTAGTACTTTTAACATAGGTAGCACTTAAAGCGCCCTGTGATACATGAATACTTTTTTGTTTTAAGACTTCAGCTACTCTCTCTACTTTCTTTTTCAACCAATTTAATGTTTTTTCCTCGTTGTACTTGAAAGCTTGAAGAGATTCATCGCCTTTACGATCAGCAACCAAAGACAACTTTAAGTTCTGGCAATGAGCTAAGCGAGGCGTTTCTGGATAATCCTCATCCCATAAACATTGGTCAAGAGGTTGTATTTGCAGTGACTAAAATAACATACATATAATATAATATAATAACTAATTAGTAAAAAATTATATTCCTACTTAATTCTTATCTCCTCAATAAAATTACCTTTCTTAGATATGGTAAAACTAGAAAGATTGGATCGATAGGAGTGGAGAGATGCATTTTTCCATCAGACTTAACATTATCATCTATAAACCACGACCTTTTGTTTTCATCAAATGCTAAAACCTCTTGTACAGTAAGATCACCAGGGCTGAAGACAAACATAGCTGGCTGACTTGACGCAGGGTGTCTAAGTTTGACTACATTTGGCAAATTTCCATCTTTGCCCTCTAAACTATCTCCTAAAATATATGACAAAGTAACAAAATCTTATATAATTTGTGCTCAATTTAAACATTATTTTACTCCTAATTTAAAAAAAACAACATACAAGGGGGGTGGGAAGAAACCGTAATACATAATAATATTATTTACTTGAACTAACCTTTCATAAGAAAGACCCAAGTGTTGGTAGTCGAATTCAAGTTATTCGTTTTAACATATTTTTTCGGCGATGCTTTTATACGCGGCATTATATCAATTATTAAACGTACACACGTTAATTTTTAAGATTAAATATATTCACTGAGAATAATAAAGTTTCTTTTTCTATCTCTATCTCTCTCTTTCTCTCTCTCTCTCTCTCTCTATTTTTCTCTCTTTTTCTCTTTCTTGTCGTTTATTATTTCTAAATTAATATTCAACAAAAAATACTATTTCAATGGTTAGCCATTTTTGACAATTAACCAGGGCGTTAACTCTTTATTGTTCGGCGTTGTTATATTTAATTTTAATATAATGTCACTTTTTGTGATATAACTCATTACACGCGACATTTCGTCTGGATTAGTGTAAGCAACATTTGAAATTTCGACGCGCGGTCGTCGGATGTGTGTTACAGACGATCTGTGATCAGAGAAAAGTAGTGGCGCGTTATTGAGCCATGTTTCAAATTGTAATCCTTGCATCGAACTCTAGCGTAGAACACATTAACTAGATACACTTTTTCTTTTTGGGCTTTTGATAAATAGATTATATTCCAAGATATGAAGTAAAAAGAAAATGAACTACAAGAAAATCCTTCTCCTTCTTCTCGCTCCTTCCATAGAAAAAAAAACAAAATGTCCTCCTTTACTTTTTCATAGAAAATATCATTTTTATAATTATACGCGATGTTTTTGAAACGGTACTTAAAAAACTTTATATTTATTATTAACCGTTTATATAAATATTTATGATTTCGATTAGTTTGACAAAAAAATATTCGCCCGATCGAAGAGTTATGAAGGATTTTAATACGACGTAGTTAAAAGAATTTCTAAGATAAAGATATCGTTGTGCGTGAAGCGAGATGGCGCACGTCCGCCATTTGTTACCGCGAAATTTGAATGGTCGAATGTGAACGTGCATTTAATAATATTGTTTGATTTCACTCACCTGTTTTTTTTTAGACGCACGAAATAAAAATAAAACGAGTTCAAATGCATGTATCTTCCTTTTCACATTGTATATAATATTTATATTATATGTATATATAGTGAGTCAGTATTAATGACCTATATATTGTTTACTATATAAGATTAAATGATGAAAGAACTTCTCGGTGAATGAAACGCATTCAACCATATTTAACCGCTTTAAATGGTAAATATTTGAGTTATCGTTAATACAGTAGGCGGACGTCACTGATGACATTTTATTTCAAGAGAACTACCCACGGAAATCCAATATCGAGAGTAATCGTGTACGATCGAGCAGCTCGACCTAAATACCACGTCATTTGAATCAGAATAGAGACACGCGCGCGTTTTATATACACACTTAAAAACATATATATTTGCACGTATCGTACGGGGTCACTGCAAGAATGATTCTCGTAACTTGAAAATTTTATCACAAATATACGAGCATACCTTTATTTAAGAAATAAAAATTAAGGGTTTTTTGTCGAGACTCAAAACATTTCAACCAACCCTCGTATACACAAAAATCTTTCTTGCAATTTTTTGTTTCTTTTCTATTTATTTATTTATTTATTAAGTAAAAATAATTCACAGAGAAACCTCTGACGCAGGAAACATTATTTTTAATCTCTATCAGTCTAGGCGGATCTTATTTGTTTATTTATTTTTATTATAGTTCATTTTTATTCGCTTTTTATTTCTTTGTTCGAAATATTTGTTTAATGAGAGCTACGTAAATCGGGAACGGCTGAGTCTGTAGAGATAAATGTGTTATTAGTGGAAGTGATGAAGTTTTATTTACAAATCAAGGCATTATTGTTAATCTTGTTTACATGCATACACATATCTTTCACTCTGCGCGTGATTTCTTTTTTTTTTTTTTTTTACTTTTTCTGTATTTATTTATTTTCCATTTTGCTCATTCTCTCGCTTTATTTGTTTGTTTACTTTAATTTTTTTAATCTTCTATTTTTACCCCACTTTCATCGCTACCCACCCCTTGCACAATACACACATTCATACACTCGTGCACGTATACGCTTTCACTCTCATCTTATTCTCTCTATCTCACTCTATCTTTCTCTTTAACTCTCATTCAATATTCATGTATGGCTGTGTATGTATATATTCGTATTCTGTGTATGTTTTTTTGTGTGTGTGTTCATATATATATAATATATTTATATTTATATTTATATTTATATATATTTCTCTTTTTTCTTTCTCACTCTTATCGCATTTAAAACACAACGCTATGATTTCGTTTAAAAATTCCTTGTTGTTTGTTTGTTTGCTTTTTTTTCTTTCTCTTTTCTTCTCCTTTATGACAATTTTGTACAGTACATAGCAATATATATATATATATATAATTATAAGATATTTAAAGGCGCAAAAAAGCGTAAGCGCCATATTTGGAGACCTTGCTTTGTATACGCGCGCGTGTGTGTGTATATATTATGTATGTATATGCGTGTATGTGTGTATGTCATTGCGATTTTTCTTACGAAAAGTAGTTCAGCGTATATAAAAAGTTACGAATTTATTAATTAACGGACTCCTAAAATCCGTACGCGATATTTTTTTTTCATTGCAATTGATTCTTCTTATTTTTCTTTTTTATTAATTTTTATTTTTTTTTTTTCCTTTTTCTAAACACATGCACGTGGCCACATCATATCACATCACACCACACCACAATACAACACACACCATCACACTCTACGTCACAAACGTCCACGTATCTCCTTTCGTTTTTCACATTTCATCTCTTTTTTTTTTTCTTTTTATATAATATTCTTCTTTTTTTCTAATTCTTTTTACACAATGTTATATCGATTCATTTTTATTAACACACGTTTACGCGTAAGCCCGTGTGCCTCTTCTCGAAATAACGCTTAAGCATGGAGAAAATTATTGGCTTTAATATAACTTCGACTATTTTTATCTCTCTCAAACAATCTATCGATACGTTTAGCAACGTAAAGCAAGTTTTTGTCGTCATTGTTGTTTTAATTTTTCGTTAAATATGAATAAACGAAAATTATTATTTGAAGCATTTTTTTTTTTATTCTAAGCCAACGCGAATTACAGATAAATTATTTCATTATTTGCGTTAGATTGTTGTGCTTCCTCGTGCAAAAGGAAAACAAAATTCATGAAAATATTACATCCTTCGTTATTTTTTCGTTTGGTAAAATTTTTTTTTTTTAATAAAATATTACACCGATAAGACAAGAAAGAGAGAGAGAGAGAGAAAGAGAGAGAGAGAGAGAAAGAGAGAGAGAGAGAAAGAGGGAGAGGGAGAGACAAAGACTATCGAGATATAAAAAATATTTCGTAAGACGTTACGCGATCTATGTTTAAAAGGCTTATCAAGAAAAACGATACACAGACATGATATTATGATGAAGATCGCGATAACAGATAATTCGACTATCTCGTAACATGTCAGAATAATCGTTGATATAATATATAGATATATATGAGTAGTGATCTAACAATAAACCATTTAAGATATCAAAAAACGTGTTTTGTAAGAAGCTTTTTTTAAAATTTTAAAATATTACATATATATGAAAAATATTATTCTTCAAGAACAAATCTACTAAGGTAGTTTATTATTGTCATAAAAAAAAAACCTATATTTTTTGTGGAGATCATTCACCTCGAGCAATTAAATTGTTCAGTTCATTTTAAGTAATTCATATTTAGATTCTTATGAATTTTTACAAATAATTCAAATTCTGGCTTACAATTAGATCACTATCATAATCATTGGCTTTTTCGTATATACACGTAAATATATATTCATTTTTTTTTTTTCGAATTAATGGCATATAATTTTCTCCGCGCTCGTATTACTTAAACATTTGTGATATAATCAAAGTATTCAAGTATTCTTCGAAATATTCGCGCGCAAACTAATAATGTTCGTTTATAATATAATTACATACATACTCGTGGTATAATACGTCGGGAAAACTCTTGTTTTACTCCAACATGTTACAAATATGTTACATGATCAAATATCTGGTAAAAATGAGTAAAAATTTTTTGTTTATTCTCTTATTTCGTTTCACATTCCAACTAAGGAATCAATATATGTATATATATACACATACATACATACATACATATATTTATATGTTTATTATTATTTATATGTTTATAGAGATGCAAGATGATAGTAAAATTGTAAAATTACTGGCAATAAAGTATTTATTTACTTTTTTTATTTTTAATGAAAAAATTCGCATGTGTGCTATTTCACAATTGCCAGTTGCAATTCATTTTTTGTATTTATTTACGGAAGCACAAACTTCGCGTCTAAAAACGCTTTAATTATTTATTTATTTATTTCAATCTTTTGTTATCTATATTTTTTCTTCAATTAAATTGAATTCAATAAGGAATTCGTTTTCATACGAAAAGTACGCAATTCTGAGTGCTTCGCTGCTGATTTTATATTATTGATTTATTTTATTATTTTATTTTTTTTTATTATTTTTCTTCTCTTATAGGATGTGATGGGAGACATAGAAGATATATAAAATTTGTCTTCGAAGCTTTCGACGACACTTATTCGATATATCAATTAACGTAAAAAAGACGAGTTCATCAGGTATTTGCTACATATTTGTACAGTTGTTTATCTTTTCTTTCTTCTTATTTTATTTTATTTCTTTTTTTGTAATTTTTTTCTTATGATTTTTCTTCTATTCTTTTATAGTATATACACATATGTATACATATATATATACACATATGTATATTATTTGTATCGTTGGAAAATATCGTATTGAATATTTTTTTTAAAATATTAAACACCTCGCATTCTCTTTTGGCATATATATACACACATATACATATACATATACATATACATATATATATATATATATATATATATACATATATTAAAGAAGTACAATAATTGTAAAACGTATCGCGCAGATTAAAAGTTCCATTTAGATAATTACGCTGATGTGTCGTGTATTTGTGTATATATGTGTGTTTGTATGAATTCAAATAAATTGGCTCTCTTTTTCTATTTGCTCTATTTTACATATGTATATAACGCATATATCGATGAAAATATATGCGATATTTCCGTTACAAGATCTATGCATGATGTGTGTACGTGTATTGGCTTTCTATAGAGTCGTTTGGCTGGGCGTTATGGGATACGAGGCTATCGATATCTTCTTCACGAGAATAGAGTTTTTTATCTTTCCCATACGCAAATACGAGACATCGAATCTCACATTAAAATTATAAACAATAAAAATATAATATAATAATAAAGAATATAAAGAGGGACTATATAAAAAAAAAAGAAATAAAATTAACATCCAAAAGAGGAAAATATATATATATAACATAACGAAAAAATAATAAATTTCTTCTTCCCGTTTGCTTAAATTAAAAACAATACTTTGCGATTTAAAAAGAAACAGAGAGTTGATAGTTCGCGAGACAGAGAAACGATTTTTACAAGATTTGTTCACAAAATACAATTATTTTTTGTTTTCATCATTTGCATTTATACTGTATATACATTTATATATTCATCTCTTTCTTTCTTTCTCACTTTCATTCATTCATTCATTTTATTTCTCTCTTTCTCTCTCTCTCTCTCTCTCTCTCTCTCTTTCTCTCTCGTTTTCTGCGTGTTTATACGTAATATAGAAAAAGTAAGAAAAAAAACATGTATACACATATATGTAAATATTGTATATACCAGGACAACGTAAAAAATTCGCGACCTTTCTTTTAACAATGTGTTCCCATTGAAGAATGAAATTTATTAATAAAAAAAAAAAACATTAGAAAAAGTCGTGAATTTTAAAAAATTGTTCTAGCATATATGTGTGTATATAAAAATATATACATATACATATATGTATAACTTAATCGCAGCATATATATTCAAAGTAAATATAAAAGCCTCAATGGAAGTGCGAAAGGATTGTTCTTTCTCTCTCTTTTGCGTAATACATTTAAAGTATTCCATTCTCTATCTTTCTCTTGAACATTACAGAAAGAAAATATTCTTCTTTCCTTTTAACTAATTGTAAGTACAAGTGTTTCACGGTATCTCGTTCTATTTTGCCGCACAACGCAAATCATATAATTAATAATAATAACATGAATATCACATTCCAAATATATTAAAAATTATATCAAACTCATACATCTTTCGATCGTGCAAAATATTCTCTTAAGAACCTGAAGAAGATTTTTTTATTCATTTGTACTATTTTATTATATACGGATGATTTAATTAATGTTTAAAAAAAATTGTCATAGAAATAATTAAAATAATGGAGTGAAAGATGTGTTTACAAAAATTCCCGTCTCTTTTAAATAATTCATTTTATATTGTTAGGAAGGTTTAATTGATAAATATAGAAAAAGATTTAAGATTATACGAGCTTAAAAGAAGTATAATTTACGATAATTTTAAATTTATATTTGTTCAATTATCTTTTCAATATAACAAACAGATTTGACCATACTTGTTTAAAAGAATTACAATTTATAACAATCTTTCCGTCTATATATTTTTTCAAGTACTTATTGCATTATTAACATTAATACGATTGAATCCTCTTATAATTTACTATAAGGGCAAATGCATAACAGAATGAAAACGAATCCACTTATAACAGCCTATACTATTTCTTTTAAGCTTCGCTTATTATTGAAGGTTGTGTGTATATGGCTATGTGTGTGTGTGTGTTGTTATTATTATTATCCAAGTATATACGTCCTTATATGCGAATAAAAAAACATTTCTAATTTTGTAAAAGCTTGTTCTACCTTTCGTGATCTTTTATAATATAATTATACACTATAAAAGGTAATCTAAATAAAAAAATTAAATAGAAAAGATAAATTTATTACGTAATTCGCGTGTAATTAGGTCATTACCATACGCGAATTACCTAACAGAATAATTTTATTTATTATTTTTTACTTATGTTAAACCACATATACACACGCGCACACTTTCATTTCAATATTTTATATCTTTATCGTAAAAAATTCTTCGCTCGAATTATTTTATTACGTTAAGAGATTGTTGATAAATTTGGAAAAAAGTTTTGTTAAAAAAATAATAAGAATAAATTGCACAAGTAAAATGTATCAGCGAATTATTTTTATATAGCGATGTTAGATGATTTTTAAACACTGTATGTAATGCGTTCATGAATATACATATTATTATTTTAATCTGTTTACATAACTTTCTACACCTATATAAACAAAATAAGTCGTTCATAATTACGTAAAAAAAAAAGAAACAAAATAAATCAAAATAAAAATCTCACCATACACTATTTTATTTAAAATACTTTTTTAATTTTTCTTTCCTTTTTACAATTTGTTTATGGAATATTGATTGTTTCGAAATTTTTTTCTCGAATTATTAACAAAAAGTTAATATTATTAAATTTTAAAAGATATTATTACATACAGTGTATATTTATATATAAATATATGGAAAATATACAATTTTTATATATTTTTTTTTTCTATAATGAAAAATGCAACAAATTAATAAAAACAAATTTGTCGTGTTTAAACTTTCTGTATACGTTTGATTGATTGATTGATTGATCTTTTTTCTTTCTTTCTTTCCTTGATAATAATAAAATTATGAATTTGTAATAAATGGTTAAGGTACAAAAATATCGATCGATGAGAAAACATTCGTGTGACGGCAACAAATATAGAACATTATAAACAATATATATAGATATATATATATATATATATATAATACTTTAATCAAATGTGGACCAGTCACATGAAGGATGAATTAGACAATGATAATAATAATAATAGCATTAATAAAAGTAATCACAAAATGACAATAATATAATAACATTAATGTAACAACTATGAGAAGATGGACAGATGAAAATCATGAGAAAGTGGGGTAAGGGGTAGGGGATGGCAAAGGTTTGAAAAGGTGGAGGAGAAAAAATATAACATAATAAAATCATAATTATAACGAGAATAAAAATTATAAGCAATGATAATAAGGTCGATTATATATCAACGTAATGCGCAATCTGTACATTACATAATAATGCATTTATGTATGTATATATACGATAAAAAGCGTGCAAAAAAATCAATCGTCAATCACTGTTAGTGTGAATACAGCTACATACTTACACGTATTGTTTTTTTCTACCAACCCCTATCAAAGGAATTTCTATGTCTATATAAACCTAATTCATTAACCATGATGTTATTATAATTATTCATTTAACATAAGATTTTTTGTTTAATTATTATTATTATTATTGTATTATCCGTACGATTGCGCTTGGAGGGAGAGAATGATATGCATTTTGGCTCGGTCTCTTTAAATTGATATATATATATATATACACATATATATACATATGTACATACATATATATATCATTTTTTTGTAATTAAATTAGTTGACTCTCACTATCTGGCACACCTCCCTTAAAAAAAAAAAAAAAAAAAAAAAAAGAAAGAGTCAATCGTACCGGCAAATCATGAAAATATTAATAGCCTAGTCTAAAATATTATTATTATTATTAATATTAAAATTCACCATTTAAAATACAAGGAAGATATATCTCAAAATGATTAGAAAACAAATTCCGATCATCATTTTAAGTTGCCAGCCTTTTGGATATTTTTTTTCTTTTCTGGTTTTCTTCTTTTTTTTACAAACATTCTCAATATTACGTCAAGTAACAATTGTAAATATTATTTTTCATTATCATCGATCCTATGAGAAATGCTATAACAAAAAAAAAAAAATAACAAAAAAACAGAACTTATTTTACACAGGACTCGAAGTTTTAACGCGATATAATCTTTTTTTTAATATGCCAGCAAATGAAATGCATAATCTATTAACTGATTGGTCCAAATAAAATGAATTTCAAAAAAATACATAAATAAATAAATAAAAAGGTATAACATCGAACGACCCGTCAAACGACTCATACTTTTTAATTAATTAATGATTTCTCGTATGACTCTCTCTCTGTGCGACTTATATTCAGGATTAAATTCACTTTTTAAGATTATCCATTGAGGTATTCAGCAAGTAAAGATCATGCAATAGCACAAAATTTGCGTGTACTAATTCAACAAGAAATATATCATTCGTTATTATTTTCTCTTCTGTCCTTTTCTTTTCTTTTTTTGTTTTTTTCTTCCTTCCTTTCTTTCTCTCTTCACTTTAATCAGTATCAAAGATATAAATCACGCATTTGCGTACGTACATTGAGTTAATCCTTTGACTACGAAAGACGTACATATACGTACGTCCTCTATAGAAAAGGATAAATAAATGAGCATAACGATGTGCGAGAGTCAGTCACACAGCGACTGACATACGAATATCGCACCTCATATAAATATCGACGGTTTCGTGCGAGAATGCACCACAGTCAAAGGGTTAACTAATCATACCGAAGCATTTATCGATTTCTTATTTTTGTTCGATGATCGTTGGGAAAAAAATTCTATCACGTTTAAAACAAAACCCGTTTTGAATGAATTAAAATGTAACAGAATGAGCGCCGCCGATTGGTGTGCCTATTATTTAAAAATAAAAATCATTTTATCATTATTTCGTCGTCTCTATCTATTTCTTTCTTTCTTTCTTTTTTGTTTTTGTTTGTTTCTATTTCCTTTCTTCTTTTTTTGTAAACGTTAGTTCTTCTCCATCGCGTTGCTGCTTGTTTTTATTAGGAAGAAAAATCGAAGGCAACGATAAAGCGAAGTGCAATTAATGTTGCACTATTATTATATATAACAGGGAAACGATACGCAGAAATCTTATTCACCCAGAAACTAATAATACGGGTATACTTTTGGCCTTAGATAAAATATCTAACTAAGCATACCCGATTATCCATCGCAGCACAATAAGTGGTTAGCATTGGACAAATCAGTTAAGATTCTCCTTAATGCACATCGAGTGATAACAAGACTGGTCACTTGACCAGAACATAGGTGGGGCTAGGAAGCACCAAGCGAACCTGATCCAGGACTGGGACTGTTTTGTATCGTTGTTGATACTTGATTATATGGATGGTTGCTGTTGCACAAAACTGTATAAATGTTCTCCACGCTACTAAGTTTCTCGAAGAATGGAATTAAATCTAATAGTTCTGAGTCCGTCATGTCATCAAACCAGGATGTCACTGGAACCTAAAAATCAAGTTTATTCTCAACATCTTACAACTGTGTATTCTTTAAGTTTGGTATTTAAAGAGTGTAAATTAATATTTACCGCATTATCTGGATGAAAGATATAACTAGCAGGGCTGTTATCGACAATAATTATTTGTTGTAGATCTCTTCCCAGCTTATTTAAATCTTTAACATAATTCCCTCTATGAAAAACACACGACTCTCTGAATAATCTTGCTCTAAACACTCCCCACCTGTCTAGTAGATCAGCTACAGGATCAGCATACTGCACAAATAAACATAGATGTACATTATATATATGTCTAATAACATATCAATCAAATAGTTGTATATTTTGATTGTTAAATAAAGAAATCTGTAAATACCTTAGCTAAACTTGCTGTGAACAATACACATTCGTATAGTTCTCCCATCCTCTGCAAAAATTCATCGACATAAGGCCTCTTTAAGACATACACTTGGTGTACTGTTCCATCAATTTCTACAGGAACAACAAAATCCGCATTGTTGATCGGTTTGAAAGAACTGTGCACAAGTGTCTCATCCAAATCGATCACCATGCACTTTTTATGCATATCCTGGTGTCTGACAGGCGGTAAAAGATACCGTGGGGACCCAGTTCCTGGTGGTGGCGAACCTCGTCCATCTCCTTGTAGCGAACTTGTTTTGGAACTTTTAGAACTACTTCCTCGTCCTCTACCAAGGCAACATAGTAGAGAACGCAAGAGTCCACGTCCTCTTGGTTTCTTGCCACCTGTGGGACCGTTGCTAGCCGCTTCATTCTCTCGTGGTAATTGGACTGTATTAAATAAAAAAGAAATAATATCTTAACCTTATTAATAATTTTTAATGATGAAATTTAACAGGGAACTTGGACATGAAAGAAGTAGAACTATGTTTGATTTAGTTGGACGTTTCGTCCCTTTATTGGGACTTCTTCAGCAACTTAATCTTTACAGTTCAGCGTCTTTTTTCATTGAGTAGACATACATTTTTCTTTTTATTATTAATATTYARAACACAAAACATCTAAACTTCGTTAAATTGATCGTTATTATTTAAGTTCCTCAACAAAACTATTATACAAAAAAGGAAAGAGAAAAACGTCTAACTCTTACATTATAAAACTTAAGTTGCTTTTAGAAGCGTATAGAAAATGATGTATCAACAAAATAAAGCATAAAAGTAGGATAAATTTTGTGGAATCATTAACATTCATAAGAATGTCTTATACGAACATGTAACAACGACAAACATCTTCGTCATCGCACACATAGTAGGACGAAGATAGCATTAGTGACACGAATGCTAGGAGGTTCGTAAATTAAAACAGCGACAAGGTAAGATATAGGCACGGAACAGAGAAACGAGTCGAGTTGGAGAAGGAAAAGAGATGGAAAGGGGGGCAACGAGTAGAAACACGGTTCGACTACGAGGCGAGGCCAGGCAAAAACGCGGGGCGTGATGATGGAGGAGTAGAGACGAGGAAGAAAGAGAAAGAGAACGAGAACGAGACACAGAAAGAGAAAGAGAAAGAGAAAGACAGACATAGATACATAGAATGAAGAAGGAAAGCAAACCGTGAGACGAGTAATGGAGGAAACGAAGGAGTAGGGGGGAACGGGGAGGAAAGAACGAGAAAGAGAGAGAGCGGGAAAGGGGAGTAGGTAAAAGAGGACCGAAGCAAAGTTTAGGAGAGACAAGGTGAGGAGAGGCGCGGTGCAGTCCCGTAACAGGTGCAGATTCCATCCAGCATCTGGAAGAAAAATGTAGAAAAAGGCGTAGGATTGGGAGCAGTATTCGTTATGTTTACCTACCTTTCTCGTTATTAAACTGGCCTAGCTCGTCATCCCGCGACACTTGGGTGATAATGGACGATGCGTCCATTTAAACATTTGCTGGGAGTCCCTCCGTGTTGCTCGATCGTGAATTCCTTGGATGCGCGCGCGGGGGGATAGCACGGACACACGCGCTCGCGCGCTCGCGCGCAAGCCTCAAAGGAGAGCGGCGTACGCGCGCACGATGCACGCACACGCGCTAACTCAAGAGCGACAAACCGACACGGCGATTCCCTTCTCCTTCCACCAACAACACTGCTACCACCACTACTACTATTACTATTACTATCACCACCACTACCACCACCGTCACCACCACCACCACTACTACCAACGACAACGACGACGACGACGACGACGAACCTCCTCCCCCTCCACCACCACCGACCCGTCACCGTCGTCGCCAGCACCTCCACTCCTTCCCTTTTACCGTCACCGTCGCCGCCTCCTCCGCCGCCGCCGTCACCGTCGCCGTCGCCGTCGCTGCCACCACCACCACCGTCGTCGCAAACGCCGCCACCACCACCACCACTGCGGCCGCAGCCACTGCGAAGATCACCGCGGCACGGCGGACTTGGACGCATAGGCACGGACGCACGCACACGCTGTGCTGCAACGGCACACGGTGCTCCGCCGCCGATCCCTCCGCCTTCACTTTTCCTTTAATTTCTTTTCCTCTTTTGCACTGTCGTTGTCCCTCTCTCTCTCTCTCTATTTTTTTCTTTCTCGCTTTTCCTTTTCTCTCCTCTTTATATGACGTCCGTATGACGAAAAACTCGTAAAATAATTTTTCCTTCTCTTTCTCTTTCTATCTTACTTTTCTTTATGATAATAAAATAATAATAATAATAATAATAATAATAATAATAACAATACTCAATTCGAAAGCCGCCAAATCGACACCAATCTCCTATCGTGCCAAGTACTCGATAAAAATCTCTTTTGACGTTCCGACTTCATTTTCCAATACATATATGTATGTATATACTAGCAGAAGAGACACTCGCTCGTCAACCTTCTTACTACTTATTACTATACCACTACTATTACTATACTACTCTATTACTACACTACTACTACTATTCTACTACAGTCAGAAAATACCGGGTACACGCTCGCGCGCGCACACCACTTTACAGCGCGCCTTTTTTTACGCGCCACACCTATCGCGAACTCCCTAACGACGATTCATTGCGATTTCATTCGCATAACTTTCTTTCTCTCAACAGTTATCGCTTTCTCTATCAACTATTCTCCTCGCATATGTCCCAATAATGTCCTTCAACGGTAAACGAAACAACGATCGAAGTTAAGAAGGAGAAAGCAAGGAAGCGGTTTACTTTTCGGATCACGAAGTTAAGAAATTATCTTTTTCATTCGAACGAGTCAAATGTCGAACGTCGTATCGATACGTTAAAAGCGGAAAATAAGATAGTAAACAGACGAACTACTAGAGGCTACTTGGCACAGGTTAACTCGCAATGTTCAATGTATCCACCAGACTCGCGTATTCACCGTTTTCTATAGTATCGCCGCTTTCATCGTCCCTCTTTACTCTTTTCCGCACCACCCTCGCAAACTACCCGTCTCTTTCCCTTTCTCACTCTCTCTCTCTCTCTCTCTCGTTCATAACGTTACGTTCCTTTGGCTTCGTTTTTACGCCACTGACCGCAATGCCACCATGCGGCGCGTAACTCAAACAATAACCTTGATCACACGACTTTGCCATACAAACTCAAAGATTGAGGGCTATCACTGGAATTAGAATCGTAATAAAACCACACCGCGACCATCATTATTCATGTATATATATCCCTTGTGCGTGATTGTGACCTTCGCTACAAGCTCTGATGTCTTTAACAGTATTTTGAAATTTTCTCGTAAACTATGTTCAATAAAGTCTTTGATTCAAGTAGTTACGCAATGGCGGTACATTTGTATCATCTAATTGTAAGAACTAATTTATTACATTCTTAAAATTAAATTTTATTCTTTCAGGATTATTAAGAGGATATTTATATAAGTTTAACATAATTTAAAATGTCTGATACATATATATATATATGTTTTGATAGGTTTTATACAAAATCAAGTTATTGCAACGATAATTAATTTTGACTCCTATTTTGATTCTTTACATGACTAATATTCATTGAATTCTATTGACAAAAAATTAAAATTAATATAATTTGCATACATTTATGATTTGAATTTAAAAAATGTTGCATAGACAATATTTATAACAATTAAATATAATATATTCTCAAATATTGCATTATTGTCAATTTGATAAAATGGAAGACAAATGTAAGTTGTTTCCAGGTGTAAGAATTTAATTGTTTAATTTGAAATAAGAGATAAACATTTTTTATTCCTTCTTTTCATGAATTTTTGTGTATATATCTTACAAATACGTAGAAAAACCGACATTAGAAATAAATTTCATCCAAGACATCATTTAATAATATTTCCGGCAGTTATTAAACCCTAATATACTTAAATTTCCTTGTAAACACGTTGTAACATTGACATCTCATAACTTTCTTTTATACATATGATAGCATTTTTCTTTTCCGTCTTCTTTTTTCTTTATGACATAAAAAAATTAATTTTACAATTGTGTGTATGTGTGTTTATATACATCGCACAAGATCATAAATATTTATTTATATTTATACACATAATAAAGAAAACTATAAAAGATTAATATTTAGATTAACGTGATAGTTTTTGATAATTTTTTCAATAAGTTAATAATAAAAAAATGTGTGACAAATGATCACAGCTCAAAAATTTAAATACCGCAATATTTTCTTATTTTTGAAGTTAACTTATAATTATACGGAAATGTTTCTTTTTCTTTTTTTTTGGGTGGACGGATAAGCCCAATTTGAATATATCACTTATTTTTCATAAGCATTGTTCTTCTTGTTACCCCTCCACAGAACATACCAATGATAAAGATAATTCCAACAAGTGTAATTGCTATTATCATGAAGTATCTTCTTGCGGGAGATCGGTTTAGAGACGTGTATAATTCTTCTATACTATTAGGAGCGATTAACTACAAATAACAGAGAAGTTATATATTAAAATGATTAATAGTTAATAATGAGATATTTTCATTCTAATTTAAATATATTCATTTATAATATATTTTTATCGCTCAATTTCCTCACAAATGCCTACTTTACTTGGAATGAAGGTGCTTGATCTTACATTTATATAATATAAAGTATAATTAAAATAATAATAATATATACCTTAGCAGCATTTCTGAACATTTCCATTCTCGTTGTCAACATTTTATAACAATCTGGTTCTAAAGATTTATTACTGTCATTTAAAACATATTGCAGGCACATGATATCTAAAAAAATTCAAATTTCTATTATAACTATCGCTGTCATAATTCTACTACATTTTTCTTATCATTTTATCTGACTTACGTCTTCCTGCCCCTTGTGGAATGTCACTGCAATATTTACTAACATCAATTGCACAAGCTTTTTGTAATATAGGATCAACATTGATATCTGCTCTTGCTTGTTCTATTAAATCTGCTATCTCTAATTTGCATTCCTCTTTCATATCTTTCCCTCCAGCATTGAACTTGATTTTCAAACACTCTTCGACAGCACCAGGATCATTATCGTTGCGGCATATAGTTTTGATCTAAACAAAATTGTAGTTCATGATTTATTATTCATTAGATTAGAAAATAAAAATAAATAAATAAATACAATGCTATTACCTCGTTTGCACACATTGCAGCTAACAGTGGATTCAAGTGATAATTCATAGCAGCTTCTCTAAGTATTACGGTCATTTGTTGTTCACATTTTGGCACCAATTTAGATTCACTGAATTTAATTTTTAAACATTTTATAACTTTTCCTTCGAGTTCCTTATCAGTTGGCTCATGTATTAAAACCTATTTTACACCAAAAAATAACCAAACATATAATTATATCTGCTTAAATTAAAACCTTTAAAAAATAATAATTTAATATACATATTAATACTTTACCCCTTTACAGTATCTGTCGATATCATACGTGCATGCACTTTGTAACGCAGTATTAAATCTATAATCGGTGTTTTGTTCGATCATTCTTCGAATAACAATATTTTTACATTTATCGTCAAATGTAGGGTCATCTTTGTATCTTTTCAAACAGTCAAGACTTCCCGAACGATTGACATCATGGCAAAATTGTCTCAACATCCCGCGACAAATATTTAACAAAGCAAAATCGCTCGAACTATCTTGAAACTCTTGTTTCCTTACGTTAAATAATTTCTTATGACACGAATCGGACAATTTTGTTTTTTGTGATGCTAAACATTCTAATACCTATACATAAACAAAATTATTTCCATTTAATTCGATTATTAAAATATTATCGTATACTTAAAAAATTTTGTAATAGGTTTTCAAGAATTAAATTTTACTTGTGAGTTGCCAGCCTCTACGTTAAAACAAAGTCGTTTAATATCTTGTTCACAGGATGTATGTAATGCAGGATCAAATTGTATATTTTCTCGTTGTTGATATAATTGTGCTTTTAGTTGGTGCCTACAATCTTTTGGTATACGGTGTTGCATATTTTTCATTATGTCTGCTTGTACAATCGAACTAAGACATTCTATAACTTCTGCTTTTGTTTTTGATCTATGATAATAATAATATTAATATTAATTATTATATTACGGATATATTATACACGTTAACGATTATTATGAAGAATGAGTTAATTACTTGGGGCACCATATTTTAACATAAGTCTTACAAGCTTCTTTAAACTTGTACGTAAATCGATAATTCTTCAATGATATTAATTGAAAATGTTCTACGGCAGCTTTACATTTATAATCGGATCGAGCATCTAATTCATTTTTATGTTCTATCAAACATTCCATTATATCCCCTTCATCTTTACCGTATTTAAGCACTTCCTATAAAATTTTGATTATCATATTTCATAATTTCATACCAATTAGATATACTCTAATATTTAATACAACTTACTAATACTTTAAAGTTTATAATTTACATTTTTATTCAATAGAAAAAGAAATTTGTTGGTACCTCGCAATGACGTTCCATAACGTGTTGACACGCGGATGAAATTATTGGATTTAATTCAATACGTTCGGCTTGTACTTCTGTGAAATTTCCAACTGCCAATTTGCACATTTTAGTTAAACTGTAATATAAATAATATAGTTTTATTAATAACCAATGTAATCATGCAAAGATTTTAAGAAATTTCACTCGATGATACAATACCTATCTAAATTATCTTGAAGACATAAAATCTCTTCACCTTTAGCAGTTTTATCATAACAAAATGATGCCAAATCACTTAAACATACTTCTTCGATTTCAGGTTGTAAATCAACATTTACTGCTCTTTGTCTCATGACTCTTCTTATTTCTTCTAAACATTCAGTTTTTAACTTAAAAAAGAAAAAGAAATAAAATTACATAGATAAATATATTTAAATAGGTTAATCATATAAATTTAATCGTATTCTTACTGTTAAATTTTTTTGATAAGCATATCTATATAAACATGGTAATACAAGTGGACCTCTTTCTGGGTCCATTTGTGTTCCATCATTTGCCCATGCATTTGCTGCATGACATAAACGAACAGCATCGTATTTACATGCTTTATACAATTGAGGATCTAATTTGTAATCTCTAGCTACAAAATATTGTATTTGAATCAAAGCTGTTTCGCATGCTTCTGTCATTCTAGAAGTTCCTATTTGATCTGTCAAACAGGATATTACTCTAGCATCTCCTCCACGTACCTGAAAAATTATGACATTAATATTACTTAATGTAATAGCAAAAAATAATTTTTTTTATTTGATAGATGGTATTGTACTTCTCGGCAAGCAAGATCGACAACAGGTTGACATTCTTCTCTCAAGATTGGATCTATTCTCCAATCTTCTCCAGCATCTACTCCTTTTATTAATTGTTCTAACTATAAATAAGGACGTGATATTTAATAATATATTTGACAGTATATTATTACAATATTAAATTTATATTAGTTTTATAATTACCGCTCTTTGACATTTGTTGGTAACTCTAAACTTCTTTTTCCGCGTTCTACTATGTTCCATTAAACAATGAATTGTGGCACCGCCAACTTCAAGACTCTTACAAAATGTGGTAATATCTTTTGCACAACCATCAACTATTTCAGGGGATAATCTATAATCTTCCATTAATAATTTCCTATGATCAAACATCTCTGCTTGACAGCTTCGTTCAATTTTGGAACCATTTTTCATAGCCGATTCCAGACAAAGTAAAATTTGTGCGAGTCTTATTTCTTTGTCGTCAGATACTCCTTTTTTGCAACGATTCGATTTAATATCCTCTTTACATGCTTTAACAAAACCTTTGCTGACCTTGTAATCAGAGGCAATAAGTTTTTCTCTTCTTATAAGTTGTTCTTGACATTGCCCTGTCATAGTTTCTTCATTTTTATGTTGCATTAAACACTTATATACTTGACCGCTTCCTGGCCTAATATTTGGACAAAATGTGATATGATCCTGTATACAGGCTAAATATAGTTGACGATCCAGTTTAATATTATCAGCTTGTATTTCGGAAACACGAAGTATGCGTCGTTTACATTTAACTTGTAATTCTTCGATATGTTCTTGCAAGCATGCTAAAATTTGTCCTTGCGATATGTCTCTGTAATGTTGTATTCTGCCACATTTAAATTTCGTGATATCAGCTTCACAATCAGAAAAAAATGGTGTGATAATTCTAAAATCACTAAATGCAATCCATTCTAATCGTTGGATGTAAGCAATACAACGCAAGTCTTCAACGCTTTCTCTTTTTTCAACTAGGCAAGACAAATAAGCTCCTTGCACATCTCCCGTAGAAGAACAATTTAATTTTTCCAAATAGTCACCGCATGCTTTTTTAGCCAACCTATATACATTCTTATTGTTGGTAATGTTCTTAACATAATCCCAAATCTCTTGATGACAATCTGTATCGATGATATTCATTTCATTTGGCTGTAAACATTAAAATATAAATAAATACTAGAGAATAAAAAGTATATAAATTAAATCATCTCTGATATAATAATAATTATAAATAATTGGTATTAAATAATATAACAATATTATACCTTCAAAGTTTGAATGCATTCTAATAACACTAACTCATCATCCTTGTCTATACCTTCGCAAAGTTCTTTCAAATTCATTTTACACTTTGGTAACATGGAGTTTAATAAATTATTCTCTTGTTTATGCATAGGATTTCTTTTGATCCTGTGCAAAGTGTCAACAGCAGGTTTACTAAATACCCAACTGATTTGCGGCGTAATTTCATTTTCGTTCGTGGCTGCATTTTCCGAATAAACATTCAACGTAGATATAAAATGTGGAAATAAAAAAATGTGAAAAAAAATGCTTAATAAAATGCTAATACAATATTTCGTGCGTTCCATCCTATGTAATGAAAGTCTCTCTTCTTAAAAGCGTTTAGCTTGAAAAACTCAAATAATATTTCTTGCAGTAGACATTACAACGCAATCACTTTTTCACCAGGGAGAGACGTTGGAGTTTTTTTTTCTTCCTCCCCTCGTGTACCCTCTCTATATCTCTTAACCGTCATATAATATCAACGTCATGAGCATTTAAGCGAACTTTAAACGTGAGAAGAGTACCATTAAATCTTTTCCAACACGACGACAACGCTTAATACTTGGTGATTCCGTCGACATGCGACGACGCGCGAAGGACGTTAACTGTCATTGGTCAGCATACTTGATTACGTTTTATTTAATTTCAGCGCCAAATTCAAATGACAATGAAAAAGAAAAACGATAACTTCGAAAGATTTAACAAAGTATACGCACGACAATCAATTATATGATATAAAACGAGGGATTAAATGATCGAAATATTGTTGAAAATAAATAAATGAAATATCGTTTGATAATTAAATCAAAATAATCATCGAAATGTTTGTGATTACCGTAGAACGCTTAAGAACAATCGAATTTTAGCGCATTATTGAAATTTTCCGAACATACACGAGGCTCATCTCGTAGTTGTAATTCGTGAACCGAAGTTAACCGAGGAGGTCGGGAGCGACGGACCTCGTATGACGTAACGTTGGTAGCACTGCGTAATCGCTTGTGTATCTTTGCCCCGTCGCGTCGTCTGCATTAAAGGGGCAAGTGACAGCTCTGGAGCTATATCGTTGACACTCGTGGGTGCGTAAGTACGTAAAACGGCGTCGGCCTCGGGGAAGGAGGAGTCATCGAATGAGAGTCAAATAGCAAGTTCTAAGGGACATTAAAGGGTTTCTCGTATTACTGAAAAAGGGCGTTATCTCGAATAAGATAAAAAGAAAAAGGGGAAAAAAAAGATAAGAATAAGGGACTGGGATAATAGAAAAAAGGGACTTAACCGGAGCAAATGAAATACGGGGAATAGAGTGTCGTAGTAGAATTGCATTAGTGTGAGAACGAGTAGAACTTGTTAAGAGAAGATTATCCGTAAATGCGGAGAAAAGGACGGGCCGGATTCGAAGGAGGAGAAGAATATTCTGAATGATTAGTGACGATTCGTAAACGATTTAAGAACGTAATCGAGTCTCGGTATTAAACGCAGTAATCTTTTGATATATATATATATAGAAAAAGAGTGTGAGAAAAAGAGAGAGAGAGAGAGAGAGAGAGAGAGATAGAGTGAAAAAAGATTCCGCGTAAACGGAAACGCGTCGAACGTTTTCGTATTCCGAGCGGTGCTTCGGTTCGATGACGACGACGATCTAGATTAGGACGACAAATACTTATATATGTATGTAGATACGTATGTATTTAGATACGTACGTACATATGCATTTATGTATGTATAAGGATCGACGAGGAGGAGGACGATGATGCTGTCGAAGGAATGCTGTTGCGTATCGATCGGTATCGTCGTCTCGTCGAAACGACGACGATCCTTCGTTCCTTCCTCGTCCAAACTTCGATGAGAACGTCGCCTTCTTCTAAACGATGCTCCCCCACTAAGTAAAACTAGAGTTGACCAAGTGAATAAAGAAAGAACGAGAAAGAAAGAGATAGATAGATAGAGAGGGATCTGAACCCGTATGGTATATAATAACATCATAACATTGTGCGGAATAAGTTCTTTCATCATCTCGTGTTTGCTTTCTATCGTAGAGAGGACATCACGATTATTACGATAAGTTGATACTTTTTTGTAAGTTGGATCAAAATTGAATTGTAACGAACGAGATTAGAATGATACATTATTTAAAAATATAATGCACAATAATAAAATAGAAAACTAATATAACAGCGTGTCGAAGAAAAATATCAAAGATTATAATTACCGATCATTTCAAGTTATTTTTTTTCGTTTCATATTTCATACATTCTTTCTCTTGATTTTAAATTCGCGTTCAAATCCGCGCTCAAATCTGCGAAGAAAAAGTTGCCGTTCTTTTCCCCAAAGGAAACTTTTTATCCCATTTCAAAAGATTCGACTAAGTCGATACGTGTTTGACTTTTTTATTTTTTTTTATTCCTATTCCGCTTAAGAACAAATCCGTGTTACTTTAACAACTTTTATCTACATCTTTATTTGTTTTATTTTCTTAAATTCCTCGATACACACTTAACACGATTCCTCGACGATTTAAAGCTGAGAGCTTGGAATAAAGTGCATAAAATATCCCGTATCTCATTGGATGGCTTTAATCCGCGTTACACACAATCAGACATTGACGCGTAGTAATCACGCGCAGAACGCGCGCATTGATACACTTCGATGTATTAATGCGCGTTTCACGCGTGTAAATCTTGTTAGATAGAAAAAGATAGATGTATATATATATGTGGTGTGTGTGTGTGTGCACAGTATTTACTACATAGCGGGTGCAAAAAGCTTTCGTTAGTATGAAGGGAAAGGGACGATAGAAAAAAAGAGAAAGAAAAAGAGTGTGTACATTAAACAAAAAAAAAAGAAAAAAAAGAAAGGAAGGGATCGTTCAGTGAATGCGTACACACATTGAAACTCGGAAAAAGGTGGAAAAATCGGTGACGCTTATCGATGAAACGCCGAAGGGCGTTTAGGAACGGTAGAGATATGCGCGTTAAATTCTCCCTTATAAAAACACACCTGTTTATACCGTGTTATTTACGCTTAGCGTTGACCTTTCCAATTCCTGAATCAGCCTTATCGAAAGATGATGCCCTTACTTTTTTTTTATCTCCTCTTTCTTCTTTCATCTCAGCAGGGTGAGGACGCGATAATGTGGTATCAACATTTTTGGGATAGGAGAGGTACCTGAATGAAGTGGATGTTAAAAGGAGAGACAGCAATGTTGTGTTGCATCAATCCCGTATGGATCGAGGATAAATATAAACGAAGATATTAATAATAAATACAAACAGGAAAAAAGAGGAAAATTTTTAGAGTTTTGTTTTCTTTTTTTTTTTTTTATATATATAACTATATATAACATAAAAAATGTATAAAAGTGATCGAGATTAATAAATTGTAGGGCAATAGTAATTGTTCGTTAATTCGACGGTACGCGTTGAAAAGACTATTTGAAATAATTGTAATCCAAAGTGTTAGGAGAAAGTGGAACGCGACAGTAGAGGGACAAAAGAGGATTCGGCATGTTCTGTGCCGGTGTCAAAAGTTGGCTCGAAACATTGGGCGGGGAGGTGGTGGAGGCGGAGGAGAAGGAGGAAGAGAAAAAGGAAAAGAAGGAAACAGTGAGGGAAGAAGAGGTGAATGTGAAGGTGGTTAAAAAGGTGGTGCTAGTGTTGGAGGAGGAAGAGGTGGAGAAGGAGGAGGAGGTATGGAAGCTGAAACCGGTCGAGCGTCGTCTCATCACCAGGGGCTGCAGCTCACCCTGCCATCCCCGGGAATCTCCGGATTGGACGTCGTGAGAGCTCTGCATCAGGTATTTTTTATTTCTTATCTCTTATTTTTTTTCCGATAATATTTTTCATTGTACGTACATATATATATATGTGTGTGTGTGTGTGTGTGTGTGTCGATAATGACGACACTAGATTAGATTACAAAATTAATTTTATATTACAATTAATTATATTGTTAAAAAAATCACATAACATTAATTTTTCAATTATTTGATTTATAATTTGTCCATCGTCATAATTATAATGTATTTATTATTTCATAAACAATTGAATTATGCAAGAAATTACCAACCCTCGATGATCTGAAATTAAGTCAATTTAGTTTTTAAAGATTTGAATTTAAAAATAAAAATTCGTTTTATTTCTATTGTAATATTTGATATATTATTAATATTTTATAATTCTTTATTTAATAATAGTGTTGTGTTGATAATATTAATAATGTTATAAAATTTATAAACATAAAGTGAAATAAACAACTTTATCATTTTAAAATCGTATAATACAAGAGCTGTCCTATGAGTTGGAAATATTTTGTTAAATATGGCTCACAAAATTATGAGATTAATGTGTTCGGTTAATTTGTGGTTATTCTGACAATTGGTAGGTTCCTGAATAATTTGAACCAATAATAACTTAATTTAAGTTGAAACCAATTAGAAATTTCCAATAAACGTGATTATGTTAGGATTATGTTATTCTACTCTTTTTGTATCTTTTCTATCTCATTCTTACGTGTTAAGGATAATTATAACATATCGTTTCCCGGCAATTAAGCAATCGACTCCTATTCGTCGAGGGAAATAAAGTAGTTCGCTTTTTCCGGCCAATAGCGTGCCAATTTACTACTCACTTTCCTAGCGGACTCTTGTCTTGCCAGATTGACTCTTGTTCCGTTATGTAGTTAGGATATCATTTTTACATGAACGATTCTGATTCGATTCGATTGGATTTTCCCACGAATCCATTTCTGCGATAAATGTAAGCCTCGAGAACGTATAAATCTCCTTAAAAGATACCAGACCTCGTATAGAAAATTACAAATAATTAACTACCCTGTATTTTTATTTTAATACTGTTATTATTAAATGGGTGGTCGGCATTTTAAATTCAAGTTAGAACATTTTAATAATGTTATGCAAGTATAGGAGATGATACAGAATTACTATTATTATTATTATTATTAAGAGCAAGATTAAATCGGATACTTAATATTTCTCCGCACAAATCTGTTACTTTATATCCTGTACATATACAGGGTGTCCTGTTACTGATGATACAAACGAACAGGATTTTACAATGGTACAGGATTCTGCAATGATTCTACATGAATAACTAATAAGTTGATAATGTTGAATAAAATTTGTTCATACAAGACTTCCTTTCGGAGAACAATAAGTTTAAAAATTTGTCCGGTACGAGTATACTCGATTCTCTGTTTCTGTTCGACGAATTTCACTGCCTTACTTTAAAATATTTCGAAGAACATTGTCTTGTTTCTTAATATTTTTATCGATATTATCGGTATGCGACAATGTTATTTGCATCAATTTGTTTCTTATGCTTATCGAACAAGACTTATAATTACCAGGTCTGCAAGTTGAATCAAATTGTCAAATTGATTTTTCTCGAAAACAAATTTTTTAATTCTACATTTTCGCATTATGTTAGTTATAAATATAAAATCATCCCTTGCGTGCTTGTACCACCAGTTACAGGACACCCTGTATATATATTATACCTTATCCTACCTTATCCTATACCTTATCCCGTTTTATCCCATGTCTTATACTTGTCATGCGAGATTTATTTCGGTGAGAACTATAAAATAAAATGAATTAAAAAGAAAGTCCCCCGGATTTCCGCTTTCGCGAAAGTTATTTAATTAAACGATCTTTTTTCTTTTTTATTTGATATATAATAGAAAAAAAACAAAAAAAAAATAAAAATAAAAAAAAAGCATAAGAGAAATGGAGAAGTCAAATTAGTGGGATAGTTAATGGAAAGATCACGACTTAACGACAAGTTAACCGTTCGTCGGATTTGTATTTCGCTTAATTTCAAAGGTTTCCTTGCTAGGTTTGCCATTTCGAAAGTTAAGTTTCGCGGATTTCAGTACTACTATGCGTTTAATGGTCGCGAATAATGACGGTGTAAGTTTGACTCGAGTTTCCTCGAGCAAACAGCAGTAGCAGCAGCAGTAGCAACAGCAACAGCAGCAGTAGCAATTCTTTTGCTATGAAAGTAAATACTTAGGAATACTACAACAACGGTTGGCCGAGCAGTAGTCGTCATTAGGGACACACGCGCAAATTAAATCGAGAAAAGATAATCAACGAACATAGTGCGGGGAAATATTTCCTTCAAATATAATACCATAAAAGTGTAAGACCCTCTACCCCACCCCTCTCTCCCCTTTTCGCTCCTCTACTTTTTCGTTCTACTCTTTTATTACATACCTTTAATTAATTTCTCGGTAAATCCTCACGAGGCATGTGTCCTAACAACATGATTATTTTATCGTTACGTATATAACTTTCTTATTTTTTTTCTTTTTATTTTATTCTATTTGTACTCTTCTTTTTAATTTAATGAACAATTAAAGTATATATCTCTGTACGATTGTCTAGATTAACTGGAATAGAATTTTCTATTTCTTTTTTGTTTTGTTTTGTTTTTTCTTTTCTTTTCTTTTTCTAATAAAGTATAAAGTTAATTTAATTTAATTTAATTTGTGTGTGTGTGTGTGTGTGTTGTGTGCATTAGTTTGTCTATATTTTTCATCTGTTCGTTATTGAATTATTTTCAAGAAATCATAAATTCTAAGTTGGTTTTCAATTTTATATATATATTTTTAATGTCTAGGTATATCTACTTAAAAAATTTATTAGATAGAACATAATTTATTTTTGAATGCAATGAGTTTTGATAGAAAAATATAATGACGGATAAATAGATAAAATTGAAATATAAAACTAAAGTAATTGTGACGAATAAAAATTGAATTCATTCGTATTGGATAAATATGTTGGCATTTTAATGAGTCGACCTCGTTCGGGATATTAAACCACAATTGGAGCACGAATCGTAACGCATTTTGTTCGATTTTTCTTTGGCAAATCAGTTTTAGTTAAAAGCAAAAGACGCAATGGCTGTACGTACGCGAAGTTTTAGAAGACATTTAATCGATAAAGCAAAATGCTTTTCCTGCGTTTCGCATTATCGTGTCTTCAAAGGAACAACATTGTCAATAACGTCGACCGAGCTGTGGAATAAGTTTATCTTCGTCCTAGAACGGAGTATCCTTGAAATTTCTTCAGATTCTATTACTCTCAATTGCTTTTAAAGTAACCCACACCGGATGAGTCGAGAAAATTTGTTAAGAAGTAAAAATCATCTAAATATTTTCTTTCCTTGAATAGCGGAACTTACGTTTCTAAAGTTCGCGAACAATCTTTTAGAATAAATTTAATTAACAAAAGCTCCATTAGACATTATCAAAACCGATTTTTTACAATTTTTAAGCATAGTCGTCAAGAATAAATAATTTTATGCCAATACAAATATTTTAGATCAAATTTGAACCGGTAATTTGATCCGATAATGAGTCATAAATGTTTTTATTGTGTTATCCTTGTATTCATTATCATAATCAATGTTTTATTTATATGTATTGGGTTATGTTTTAATAAGTAATATAATATTTTATTGTTGGTTTTGTACGTAGAATATGCTGATACCGTTTGACCGGAAAAACCTCACACTCTGTATATCAAAATTTTGATTATTTTATGTTTAAATATATAATAGAAAAAGCTATAGGAATAAATTATTAAATAAGTTATATCAAAATATACAATATTCTCTCAATCCGAATAAGTAATGTAATAATATATGATTGAATTGTTCAATAAATTAGCAATATTTTTTATTTGAACAAATAATCCAATGAAAATAATATATGATCAAATTTAATATTTTCAATGATAAATATCTAACTTGGTTCGATATTAAATATTGAAAATTGTATTTTATTTTACCGGAATCAATTTGTTTATTATGCGAATAAAAAATTAAATGTTCATACGAATCATTTTGTATTATTTAAAATTAAAAAAAACCACAATTTTGATGTAAATTTTAGACGGTTATATCACTGCGATCCGCATTGGATTCATCGCGCGAAGAACTACGTCGATTGAAGGAAAGTGTTGGTGAATTTTCCGAGGAGAAATACGTCGAGGTGGTTGAAAGGTTAGCCCTGGAGAACCACGTTCTAAGACGTAAGATACTTAGCAGAAGTACCGACTTTTCCAACGATGCTGCTACGAGTCCGCAGCCGCCGTCGCACCAGCCTCGTTTTGTTCCACTTCAAGTAGAAGACCCTACCGAGTGAGTTTCGTAAGACTCTGCCACTGCTAATTGACTAATTACTCCGCCTCATACTCTTCTTTTCACTTGGTCATTCAATTTTCTCGCACAGATAAAATTTCTCATATATTTTCTACTAATACAAATGTAGTACCATTATTATCTAACTTTCAAATACTACAATATTTATATATAATTTTCATTATTATCAATATTTTATTACTTGATATATATATATATATAGAAGAGCGATGTTTCTTTGCAATCTGAAAACAAATTTGGCCTAAAAGGTTTCAAAAAACAAAAAAGAGAGTAATTAATTTCTAATTAATATCAGAGGCTCAAATTTTTATATCAAACTTTGAGAATATTCATCGTACATTTGAAAAAATCCAGATTTCCGGCCGGGCAATTTGCAGTCTATCGTAAATTAAGTTTATGGATTTGACGGATTTACAAATATCATGTTTAAAATTACGAAAATATGATTTTATTTTATCTAATAAATTATAGATAAAAATAAGCATACAATTAATATCTATACTTGTAGAGCTATTATTTTTGTTTATCAACGCGAATATTGCACGCTCATATTTTTTGTTTGAACGGTAAAAGAAATGAAAAGCCAATGAATTTTTACGAGGAACTACAAATTACTTATCCTATTTCTATTTTCCTTTTATTCTTCTCATCGTTTGTTTGTTTTTCTACTTATTCTTACCGATAACACGTTTAACGATACCCTCGCAAACTCGTTACGTGCAACCAAGTGGAAGCTGGAAGCGCGTAGCCTTATTTACGAGTTTTCGTTTGGAGTTATACAAAAGGAGTTATACCTATCAACGAAGCCATAGTAAAAACATCGCTGAGTTGGTTAATGCTCGTGAAATAGGCAATTTCATTATCCTTGCTAACCTTTTCTAATTTAACTCTTCTTACGAACGAACGTTTTTCTTCTTTTTATTTATTTTTTTTTCTTCTTCATAAGCGTAGAGGAAACGTCAAATTATCCGTTTGCACTTTTTCCCTTATTCTCTACATGCAAACGGTTCGTTCGTTCGTTCGTTCTAAAAAATGATCGATAAGTTTTAGAAATTATGGTGAGAACTTAATAAACTCTTTTTATCTGCTATTTGACTCATATCAGTTTAAAAGAAGAACGTTGGACGCGTTGTTATAGGCAATCATCATCAGTAGACACGGCTAGCGCCACGATGGATGCGTCAGGGAATAAAATTGTCGTCGAGGAGACGTCAGAAACGATCAGAACGAGTGGAACCCGGCGAAGTATCGGTAGCTCGAGCCCGGAAACTCAAGCTCGTAGTACATCGGTAATACGCCGCGTTCGTCGTGAGTTTCCATCCTTACCTTCGGAAACAACAACTCAACAACAACAACAACAACAACAAGTAGAAGAACAACAGCAACATCAACAGCATTCCTCAAGGGATGGAACACAATCTAGATGTAATCTAGGTCAGGATGAGTCCGGTATCAGTGGTCTAATATCGGTGCTGTCTAAAGAGAGTCAAGAAGAAGACATTTGCGGAGATGATGTTCAGGACGATTGTCAGGACGATAACGATGGTTCTGTTGTAATAGATCGTCTTGATTTACCAGAAAAAGATAGCGAAGATTTGAGCCTTAGATCTGTTTCCGACGGTGATAATTCTGTCTTCAGTGATAATCCTGAACCTCAGTCGCCGCCGCAGCAAAGATCTATGCAACAACAAAGTCAACAGCAACAACAACAGCAACAACAACAACATCAGCATAGGCAACAGAGTCAATCGGGTGAACAGGGGAAATTAAATGATCAATCTGAAAATGATTCGGAGGAACTCGATGACATTGAATTAATATTTACGACAGATGATACATGTAGGGATTTAGGTCTTCAAGAGGATCTCGTTTCAATAACGGAAACTGATGCTTGGCAGCAACCAAATCCTGCTGGGCAACCGGCTCATCTAAAATATAACAAATCTTCCGAAGGAGAGTCTCTTGTTTGTAACGGTGATAAGACCAGCTCCGTTGAAGAAGCAGTCTCATCTCAAAGTTCCAGTATCGATCGCGAAGAAAGCGTCGATCGATTCGACGAAAGTTCTAGTACTAGACTAAACAAGATGTGGTCTCAATGTTCCGTTCTCGTTGAAACTGACATCAGCAAGTGTGGTGTACTTGAGGAACCTGAACATTTAACTAGGCATGCAACTAGGAGAAACACTTTGGCTGCACCTCCGACTGCTTACAGGTATTTACATATTTTTAATTACATCTCATACATTGGGTTGCTTGTTTAGAAAGTTTAAACGAAATATGTGAAGACAACTACTTTTATACGAATTAAAATGTTTATCTTGTGTATGCATTTTGAACAAATAATTCGAATTATTATTGTAGATCTTTCTTTTATTTACTCATTCATTTAGAATTCTTTCGTAACAAACGAATATTTAAGTTTACGATATTAAGTGATAATATTTTGGCTCTTAGAAACGTAATAGGTTTTATATTTACATTATTTGTGTTCTAACTACATCCATTACTCTTCTTACCGTTCTACCTCACTACTTCATAAAATAGGCCTTCCTGTTAGTGTTTGCATACATTACGTATTCCACACATACACTGAAATATGCACACATAAGCGAACGTAATTAGTCACTTGCCGATCGTAAAGTGCTCTCGCTCGTTTTGAAGAGGCTTTGTTTTTACGTACCAATGAATGCTAACGCTGACGGTACTCTCTCAACGAGCCAGCTAGATAAGTGTATTTAAAATGTACACCCTGTTGTTGGCTATAAGTAGTATAAGTTACAAACGACAAATTTCATTGGCGTAATAACGTACAAATATAATTAACTAATTCATGAAAAATTCTAACAAGATGAAAAAGGGTCAATGTACCAATACCACTCACACAATGTTGGAAAAATTAATTGTATGATATTTATTTATGATTTATAAGGATCCTATCGTTGTTAATAAACGTATATACTTTCACGCGGAGGAACGTTGACGCAAGAACAAAAATAACTTTACGACAGTAACCCATATAATACAGTGCATAGATTATAAAACGAGCAACGTTATAATATCATGTTATTCAATTTTTCCTCGTACAATGATGTCGATTATAGATACTAACCTTGTTTCTGTTTTTATATGTAATACAAAAATAATCTCTATCAACATCGTTTTCATCATCATCATCATCATCATCATCATCATCATCATCATTATTATTACTATTATTATTATTATTGTTATTATCATCATCATCATCATCATTTCAAATATATCTTTTGATTTCTTTAATTACGAAAAATATGTAATTTGAAAGTGGTAAGAAATGATCGACATGATTACACGTTGGATAATTACAGGCCAATAATACATCGGGAAGCTTTGGCTGGTGGTCGAAGAAAAAGTTCAGCACCTCTTCGTCCTGTAATGGATCGTAGTAGTGGTGCCAAACGCGAGTCAGGAGCACAAACCGACATTTCGGCCCTCCCGGCACAATGGCGTTCGGAAAGCTATCTCGCACATAAAGTGGCTCACACGTTTACAACGCTTCCAAGTAAATTCGCATTGCCGACTGGTGTACCCGGGAGGCTCAGGCTGTCTGACAAGACACGCGAAGCAAGACGAGTTTTACTCTCGGACATCAGTTTCACCAGCATGGTACCAGAATTGTCAAGAAGTGCTGATCATCTTTGTCACGATCCTCATGCACAGGTAAATTACAAAAAGCAAAAGTACAACGGTGGAAAGAATTTCTTTTTTTTCTGTTTTTTTTTTTTGCGAAAGAAGAAAAGATCGCAGCCTCTCACCCCCTCCAGGGTGTTGTAGCATTTTTGGAGATGATTTTTCGCGGAACTCGTTCAAAGTTATTGCGCAAAGAGATAACCCTGACACGTGTTTGCTTGATGTCGTAAGTCTTGTAATAGAGTAGATGTTGGCGTTTTACGAAGAGAAACGGACGGCAGTCGGCGTAATAACAGCTTGATTAATTCAACGTGTGCTGGTAGTATGCACGCACAATAATCCTCACTGTGTGCATCCAGAAGGCCACGAACGAGTGGAACTCTAATATAAAGCGGTTTGCTTTACATCCATGAACACGTACTCGTGATCTTTTTTTCTTTATTTCTCAACATATTATCTATCTTGCTTCTTCTAAGTCTCAGATGATGACTAATTGCACCATATGCACCTTACTACGACTTACGGTTCTCTTATCTCCTACCCGCGGACGCCATTTAACTACGTTTACGTTCACGTCCATGTGAACGTGAGAAAAATGAACTTAAGTCGCGTTTTGCGACTGTAAGTCTCGGTGCCTTTATACGATAATAATATACGTTTAAGGATTATACGAACGTATAGAGGCGTTGGACCGTTTAAGGATAAACGTCACGATTAAATGATTTATTTTCTTCGATTTTTAATTCATTCATGAAAGAATTTATTATTCTTAGATGATCATACATAATGCACGTAAGTATCTTCATTATTTTCATATCGTACGTGAATATAGATGATCGTTATAAATTACTTTTTTCCATTTGATAATTCTACTATGTACGACATCAAATAATAGATAAAAAATTATTTGCCTATTTGGTGTTCCTACATTGTACAGAATCAAATCGATTTCATTAAAAAACTGATTTGCCTAATCTTTTTTAAAAAAATATCAACGTGTTACAGACTTGTTTAGGATCTCGAGGATGTGGACACCGTACACCGGAAGTTCATCGTCGCGAATCCTTAGGATCACCAGCAAGTTATTGGCCTCGTTGTAATCTGGGAACGACTTTACCAAGTCCTTGCGATTGTCGATTGTCTGCTGATCTCTATTCCTCAAGATACCGAGGTTCCTTGAGCTCGATACCATCGCCAGGATTAGAAGTCGTCAGTGGTCCACCAAGAAGACACTCTTGGAGAACAACAGCAACTTCTTTTGATGCATGGAGAGTTCCTGTTGCTACTTCTACACCTAGACCAACCTGGTCATCTATGCCATCTTCTCCCACTCATGTTCATCCTCCTGCAACGTCCTCGAGATCATCGAAGAATGTACCAAAGAGAACACGCTCTAAAGTCACTTTTCAAGGTAAGAAAAGATACTCATTTATGTGAGATATTTTTCTTTATTATTTTATTTATCCTAATCTCGTAATCCTGTTGATTACAAATTGTATGTAACAATTAATTCGGTGCATTGATAATAAATTCGTTGCATCAAAATTGCCTGTGCGATTTTCGTCAAGGAATTCGACGTTTGTTTGAAATATGAATAAAAGTCATCGAAAATAACAGTGAGAGTATTTTTCGAAGAATAACACAAAAATGTACGATTATTTTATAAATAAATATTATATTTTGTCTTTTTTTAAAGGTACCGAATTAATTGCTACAATCAATATTATATTTTTCGTATGTTCTCAGTATATTTGTGCTTACGCAAACTTTTGCAAAATTTTCTTATTATCTAAAAGAGGAAAAAGAGAAAAAAAAGGAAAAAAAAGAATTATCTCTTAAAAGAGAGAAAAAACTTCTTATAAAGGGTATAAATAAATATAAGGTTTGAAAGTTAAATATAATTCGAGAGTACAAGTTAATCGCTTGGATTCGTTTGAAAGGTTATTACGTAAACTTTTTCTTTTGTTAATCCTCTAACAAAAAGAAGGTATTACATTTGAACCGGGCTCGTGTTTCCACATTTCAGAGTGTCCAATGACGCGTGGCAGTTTACCTAACTTGCGCTCAGACATAGTAGGTGCCGGTGACAATAGCGGAGATTCAACGGAATCTCTGATAGACGAGGCGGAGGATTATTTGCGTCGAAGTATTGATTCTATGCTGACCATTTCGAGTACCAGTGCTAGTACGGATTATTGGACCAGACAAATAGCAGCCAGGAGGAGAAGAACTCGAAGGCACTCCGAACCTGATCTTGCACGCGAATGGACTCCCCCTCAGGATGCGAGACCCTACCTACCAAAGGTGAATGATCTCATTTGAATAAATAACAAACAGACTAAATTCTCGAAAATTCTTGCTTGTGATAAAACTGATTCATTTTGTTAATAATTTTCAACCATGCTCTTTGAATATTATTAATATATTTTAATTTTATTATATTTATGGTAGAAATTTGATATCAAAAATCATTAAATGTAAAACTTTAAAAGTATATTTCTTTTTTTTATAGTCAATCGTTTTATACTTTATATATAATTATAAATTATTGTTGCTATATATGTATGTCGTGATTGTTTTAGGAATATTCGATGACGAAATTCATAATAGAATAAAAACTACAATGGTCGAATATGAATATCGGTCGAGTGAGATATGTATATACATATGTACATAAAAACAAAAAAACAGTTATTATTTTTGCAAGCATAATATCTATTCATCCTTTTCCTTGTCAGTCGTTATTCTTATCTGCTTCCGTATAGACATGTTTTAATATATTCCTGTAGCACATACACTCGCGCACAAATGCATATTATTAGCAAAAAACACGCGCACACACGTATATACGCGAAGTAAATTTGTTATTTTTCTAATACCGTTGTTACACATACCGACGTTCGAATAAGACTAACAAAAAATAATGAAAATAGCTACGAAATACACATGAGAAATACCGAATGTACACGAAGGTTAATGTGTTTATAAATACGGCGACGAAATTCGTTATAGAATAAAAACGATAACAACCGAAAAGTGAGATACATATATACATAAAAACAAAACATTAAATGATCGAAAAGACGCTTTTTTCGTAAATTTAACCTCTACTCATCCCCTTTCCCTCTCAGTCGTTATTCTTCTCTGCTTGCGACAAGACGTGTTCCTCTATTACATATTATTACATTTTTTACCTCGTTTATCTTTTCATTTACATTAGATACAATGTTTTATATCTTTTTTTTTGTAACCGATGCTCTTATTAATAATATTTCAGTAATTGAGTCCGTTAGACATTACTTCGAGGATTAGTTATCGTATGTTAACCCAAAAGTTCTGAAATAATTTCCAAAATTAATTGGCTACTTTTTTTTTTTTAATTGTAAAATTATAATATAATTCTAGAAACTTTTGAGACTACCCTGTCTCTATTTATTATATTATGATGATCATTAAGAGTATGTTTTATTTAATAGATACCAAGAGATCTGAAGTTAGATCATCTTGTCAAAGTAATTTCACCGGAAGGAAGAGTCCTTCAAGGTCGTGTCAGATACGTCGGTCCAGTTCCTGGTCGAGAGGATTCTCACGTAGGTGTTGAATTACCGAACGTCACTGGTTCCTCCGATGGCACATTTCACGGTAGAAGATTTTTCGATTGGTAAGTGTTGTTCTATTAGATTTTTATTTTTTTTTTCACAAATAAATATTACCAATTTATAGAAATACATATTAAAATCAGCGTAGAATTTCAAATTACAATTGATATGATATGAAGAATCTTAAATGTATTATTATTTTTGTAAACAAACAAACAAGCCAATAAATTAAAAATCAAAATATAAAAGGAACAAAAACAAAGAAATAAATTCAGTTGGGTTTTAATTTTGAATCGGTTTAAGGAAACAGAGAATTGCGACTTGGTCAAAGTAAATGTGTAATCTTTAGGAAAAAGAAATGCCCTAGCAATTGGTCCGGTGTATTTAATTTCGTAATTGCATAATGTTTTTGAGGTAATGGGCCGTAGTACGAGCTGCGTGACAAAAGCAATTCTGTTTGAGATAAACCCTCGCGATACCTCTTCCTTCAACGGGCCTCGCCTTCTACATATATACTTTTCCTCTTTTCTCTTCTCTTCTCTTCTCGTCTTGTCGTTATTTTACTCGCTAAGTTGAACGTGCATATGCATACGCAAATGCATTGGCGTATGTATTAACTCTCAACTTTTTAAGGATAATACTGAAATCGAAAATATCTGTTAATAAAATTGTTTTTCATTCGAGATTAAATTATTTCAACTCCCTCATCACCACCAACCTATGGAATTTTTTCTTATTATATTTCAATATTTCTTTTTTTTTTTATCATTGTAATTATATCATCGTCTGAATATGATCAAATCCACAAGTACCTCTGTGGGTTTCATTATTAATAATTAATAATTAAGTTAATAATTTTTTAATTAATTTTAATTTAAATTTGTTTAAATTTGAAGTACGTTCTTGTTGATGTTGTTGTTGTTGTACTAAAAATAAAAATAAGCTTATTCTATATTTAATCCGGTTATAAACGTGACAAGAATTATTGTCGATTGAGTGGATAAATAATGTCTTGTAAAATTGCAGGAAACTTGTCGCGTGAATCTTTGTCGTGAGAAATACCTCGTGCAGGCATTACAGGAGCTTATACGAAAATCACTCGAAACGCAACGACGATGTTCGCGTGACCATCATCAACGTCCCTGAAAGTGCGCCTCCTCAGATTTTGATCTCGAGTTAGAATTTATACTCACACACATAAAACGATCGATCGACCACAATTCTCTCACTTTCTCTCTCTCTCTCTCTCTCTCTCTCTCTCTCTTCCTCTCTGTCTATCTATCTATCTTTCTAAACCAGGAATTTATAAAATGAACATTTCTTAACGAACACCTCATTTTCTACATTATTTTATGTTGAATTATTTATTCAATTGAAAATGATTTATAACATATATTTTGTAACAATTATTAAGAGATTAATTTATTAAAAAATTGTCAAATATATTATACAGGATAAATCAAAAGTTTCTTAGATGAGTTAAAAATATTTAACTAATTTCTAAAATATCTTATAAAGAATTTTGAAACTTTGTAAACTTGCTATTTGAAATATTTCATATTTAATTATTTTGATTTTTTGTTTGAAATTATTTATATATACTTGTAATAATTATTGTAATATTGATTTATTTAGAATAAAAATTTCCAATGATTATATGCAGGATAAATGAAAAATATTTAATACAAAGTTTACAAATTAATTACACGTTACCATAACTTTTTAAATTAGCTGTTTTATAAGTTCTTTTTATGATCGAAAAAAGGTAAAAGTTTACAAGAAAAAGAGTGTGAAAAAAAAAATATTGTAGAAAATTTTGACTTATTTAGAGATTTTAAATGAATGTCGTAATAATTATCGATTAAATTAAAAGATATATTATATTGATCTAACCCTGACGAATATTTGTATGTTAACAGTGAACCAGATCGTGCGATTTTCGTACCGTTTAAAAAGGTGGTCTTGGCTTGGTGCAACGCCTGACCCGATGTGTCCACGCCCAAAGTAACACCGAAAATTTTACTATCACAGTATACAATGTAAATGTGGATACAACGGTATGTACGTAGAGCACAAGTTTTGCTATGAAATTTCTATATCGTTGAGCGCGTAATATAATGTCTCTCTCAAGTATTATTCTTTTTTTTTCCAATGTGATAGATTTTCGTAAGTAAAAATAATTATATAAAAAAAAAACCAATAAAGTATCATTTTATTATTTCTTACTCGTTTACATTAAAAAAGAAATCAAAAAGAAAAAAGAAAAAAAAAAGAAACAAAATATTTTATGATTAATATCATTCAAACAAATTAATTTAAATAATTTCCATTGGGATCTTAATATAAAAATATCATTCGCGACATATTAAAATTATTAAATTAAAAAAGAAAAAAAAACATATTGTTT
>NW_014569753.1:0-19672 GCF_001313835.1 Polistes canadensis | reverse complement strand
ATTAATAAGCATAATGATATTAATAATAATAATAATAATAATAATAAATAATAATCTGCCGTTAAAAAAGTTTCGATCTCCAAGAAATTCTTATCTCAGAAATGGAATTGTGTGTTCGTGCTGTGAAAGAAATATTAGAATTTCTAATTCCGGTGCAGTAACAAAGGAACAAATATTCTTCGATCAAAAATAAATATTAAAATCCTAATCGAGTATTATCTCTCTTTTTATGCATTAATATTATTGATAAATAATAATAATAATAATATATCACGTACCTGTATCATCGACAATTATTACGTTTTAATGTGCTATTTATACGCGAATTATGAATGCGAAACACATTTATACAAATATTCAATATACTAGGTTGAAAAGTTTTCAAATTAACGTAAAAACAAATTGTTTTTCTGTCAAAATCAAATTGTTTCTTTTTTGTTTCTTTTTTAGGCTCAAAACTTTTCAATCCATTTACGAATATAAACATACACATTATATATATATATATATATATATACATATTAAATATATATTTCTATAAAGTTAATTAACATATTAATTTTGAAATACGTTTTAAGCTGTTTGATTATGTTTTTTTCTTTTTTTTTCTTTTCGTCTTCGTAATCATCGAATAGCAGAACTATTATTAGTATTATTATAATTTTTTAGAAATTATAGTCTTATGTTCTTTGAAAGAATAGATGTACCTGTAAATCGCATTGTTTATTAAGAAGAAAACGCGAAAGAGTGACGTAAGTTTATTCCTTTTTTTTTTTTTTTTCTATCATAATCACGCGAGCTTAGAAGATTGCTGGGTGTGTCAAGAGAAAGAAACTGCAACGTCTACGCCAGTGAAATTAGAAAGAAGAAAGTTTCGCCATTTCTTTTTCTTTCATTCGTTGCAATTCCTAGTTATATACACACATACACACACATATATATATATATAAGGTGCGATTAAAGTTTCTAGGTGGACCAAAAGTTTTAAAGTGATATTAAAAATCGATTTACCTATCCTTTTACAAAATCTAATCTAATCTATTTCATTTGAAACTTTTGTAAGCTATTCCGCGAGTTTAGTTCGTAGTTTTACGATTTGAAAAAATAAAAAAAAAATGTAGCTTTAAAATATTCCATCAAAAAAAAATTAATAGATTTTTGAAACACACAATTTGTGAACTTTCGGTTCGCTTAGAAATGTTTTACTTGCTCACCTTGTATATTTGCATAAGAAAATAGCATTACGTATTAACACGAACCGAGTGTAAGAAAAAAAAAAAGAAAAAGAAATACAAATATACGTACATAATATTACACACGCGGAGGACATTATTTTTTCTCGTAGTAAAACATTATTTGATCAATTCAACTATACGAATATCTGCAATCGTGCAGGTTAGTAACGCCAGGTGAAATAATTTTCGGCCAATCGTAAGAAGCAAGTGATACATTTCGCGTGACTCGAGGTAAATTTAGTTATGCTTTATTATACGAGATACGATCTTCCGGTTAGACATATACGTCTATGTATGATAAACATACACACACACATACATACATGACATGCATGTAAACGTATGAAAGGTATTATCTCGCGAAGTAAACTCGAATCTGTGATAAAGGATTTTAAGCCAGAAAGTTTTCAATAATTTTCATTTAAAATAACGAGAATTATTATTTGAACGGTTACCGTTTTTTAATGGATTTTATTTCAAAAATATTATTTTCTATTTAATATGCACGCGTACGTAGGTGTAAATCAATCCATTTGCATTAACTAGTGAATATTATTAATTCAATTATATTTTATTAATATGTATTCGTACAACGCGTATTAATTCAATCGATATTAATCGATTATTTATTAAATATTTCGTATCTATTTTTTTTTCTTTTCTTATACATATACGAACAAATTTTTTTAAATCTTTAATTAATAAATATCCAAAATAATTAAAATGGAGATTCGGTTATCGTAACAATGGAATGTGTTAATCAAATACGTTTTTAAATAACAGAACATGGAACACATAAACAACATTCGTTTTGATTAAAAAAGGTACCGATAATTCTCACACATTGTTGATCATTAATTTTTTATCGATTTAATTAACACTGACTGACTAACGGACACACCCAGTGATACTTGGACGATAATGCTTCGAATGAACGTAAACGTAAATTCAAACACGTCCTCTTTCATCCAATTGTAACATCTTATCTCATGCTATTTTTTAAAGTAATTAGAAGTAATATTTAATTAATTATTATCGTTTATTATATAATCAACTTTATAGGAAAACTTTTATAAATGTTTTTCTATTTATAATTTTCAGTACAATTCGTTTGATATTTGTGATCGTTGCGTTTTATTTAAGATTTAACATATCGTTAATGTAACTTTATTTTGTTTTTAATAATTATTTTTCATAAATATTATTATTATTATTATTTTACAATAATGGTAAAGATTTGTATAATTTTTATTTTTATTCGACATTAATGGGATTTAACAACAAGGTAAAATCCTTTTCTTTCGAGTTGAGTGATATTTTGTACCGTTTTTCTTTTTCTTTTTCTATTACGTATATAACCTGTCTCGAGTTTCACGATATCTCGTAAAAAAAAATATATATATATATATATATATGAATATAAAGTATATAAAACGTGTGTATATACATAATGCCAATTTCACACAAACACCTTCAGTCATTTCTATGTACAATACATAACTACATGTATGCATCTCAAATTGCCGAAGTGCAAATATTTTCCAAAGCACGTCTTTTAAAACAGCGCTGTTCAACTTTTACAGACCAAAGGGCTAATTTAATAATAATAATAATAATAATAATAATAATAATAATAATAATATTAATAATATAATATCGATAAATAACATTAAATATATAATAATCATTATTATAATATTAACAACACTAAATATTAATACTAATAATAATAGTAATAATAATAATTATTGTGAAAAGGCTATGCAAAAGATTAATTGACATATACTTTTAGCTAAATTTGTAATAAACAATATCTTTTCTCCAAAAGTAATCATTGTTTCTTATTGTTAAAATAAAAAAAAAAATGTATGATTTATGTGTGGCTGTGTAAAGAAAAATCATTTACATTAACCATAACATATATCGAGGATGGATTGATTTCATATGCTACGAATAAACCACAAAAAAGAAAATAGTGTCGCGAGCCGGATGTGGCTTTGCGTTTGAGCCGCAATGTTGGACAGCGCTGGGTCTAAGGGAATTAGTTTGATAAGTCGTATAAAAAACACATACTCTTCCGCACTATGACTATCTTTCTCTTGGATCTACATATTTATGGTTTTTTTTTTTTTTCTTTTTTCTTTTATTTTTTTTTTTAATTTTTTTCCTTGTTGCAAAATTCGTTAACGAGATTTATTCGTGCATGTAAATGAATTTTCAAGATGGTGGCACACGATGGACCAACACAACATTGTTTTTATTAAATATTCATAAAATTTCCTTTTCTAACAAATATTCTTGGCAAAAATTAAATTTTAATTTAATTTAATTTTATTTCTCACGATTATTATTATTATTATTATTACGAATCAAAATCGTAATACACGCGCAAACATTGGAACACTGAAAACAACATGTGTGTGTAAATTTTTTGTTTAAGTGTTATATGTAAAATAAAAAATAAAGGAAAGAAGAAAAGAAAAGAAAATACACGTAACATGAATGTAAAGGAGACAGATACACATAGGTCGCATTGCAAATATTGTACGAAAACTAAAATAAGTTACGCGTACGCGGAGAAACATGATCCCACTGAAAATACCGTATAAACATTTCTTAAAAGGTTATATATGTAAAAAATAAAAAAAAAAATAAAAAAAATAAAATAAAATACACGCAGTCATAGCAAATTAAGAAAAAGAGATTAAACAACAACAATATAATATAGTAACATAAATCAATAACAATATTTTTTACTTGCTACAAAAGAAAATTGATCGTTAGTAGAACTTTTTATCAACGTTACATCAACAATAACAACAACAACAACAACAAAAAGTCAACTTTTTTTCCTAACATTCGTTCGTTCTTGATACTTTATCTCTTGCATATTTAAAAAAAGACAAACAAAATTTATCATTTTGCTTGTTGGATGCTCTTAGAAATACGTTTCGTCGATTGCAGAACACAGATCAGAAATTGATTCGAATAAAATAAGCAGAAAAGAAAGAGAAATAAATGATTGTATGATTAAGAAAAAAAAAAAACAAAAAAAGAATACAAATCTTCATGAGTATATATATACTTCTATATATACGTAAAATCAAAGGAAGAGGAAGAGGGAGAATAACACTTATTGAATGTAATTAAGTGGCAAAAGCATTATAGGAAATAACGTGTTGATCGATGTTAATTGCTGTAATTACTGTTACGTTTAAATGTTCGATGTGACATAGATAGATAACTCTCGAAGAGAATAGTTATGAGATAGAAATAAAAAAAAAAAAAAAAAAGCATTGTAGGTAGTGGGATGGAGGCCAGGTGAGCTGTGGGTTGAGGGGTGGGGGTTTAGGGGAGGTGGTACGAGAATAATGACGCGCATTCGCATAACGATCCGATTATTATCCTCGTCGAATGATTGTTTCTTCGTTGAAAAATATCAAATCAATGTAAGCCCGTTGTTATTAAAAATTCGACGTCAAATTATTATTCATTCGGAGATATAATATTTTGTTTTCTTTGTATTATTTTTCTTTTTTTTGTAATTAATTAAAATGATTTATTATCCGTGTGTAATTATAATTTGAATAATATTGTTGATCATCGAGGATAACAAAATACGACGAGGGATAAACATTTCTCTAATTCGAGAGATTATTTAATTGTAAGAAGGCTGCGATATGGTACTTAAATGCTTCGTGATTCGTCAAATTGGATGATATAATTAAAAAAAAAAGGGATGAAAAGCGAGTCTTGATAAAATTGTTATCACTGTACCTAACTAGATGTTAACGTAATAAAGAGATATTGTTGTCACCCTGCTATTTATTGTATCGTAACAATGGGTTGATGATAAGCATTATGATTATTATTATAATGATGATAAGTATAATAATAACGACGACGACGACGATGATGATGATGATGATGATGATGATAATTATAATGATAATTATGATGACGACGACGATGATGATGATGAGTATGATGATGATGATGATGATGATGATGATGATGTATCAGAAAAATAAAACCATTATTACTCAATGGAAAATGAATATTTCAAACAATTCCTCCAAAATGTTGATTATTTGATTATTTTAATCACAAAGAAAAATGATAAGAAACGAATAGATTAGTAAGAAATTGGTAAAATTCTAAAATATCTCGTCTTGTAAAAATGGCTCTTTTTTCTCAATAGTTTTCGAAACGAAGGGCGGCGCTTAACGGATTCGTTTCGAAAACTTTGAGAAAGGTTTCGCCAGAATCCTCGGGAACAGTGTTGGAAAGTTTTACAAAGCTTGAATAGTTCCACGATAGGGTCTAACGTAACGTTCGCCAAAGAAAGTTTTCCAGACGGTTCGAGAAACGGAATTTGAATACTTCCAGTTATATATCTTATTCGTGATGAAGTTCGTGCCGAGCAATTAACTAATCCGTTTCACGTTTTCGCGTGTAAGATGGAATATAATTGTTTTACTTGCATAACGTCTCTATTATTATTATTATTATTATTATTATTATGATTATTATTCTTATCTATATATATTAAATAGTTACAAATTAATAAGAATCACAAAAGAAAAAAGAAATGAGAACTTAAATATTATCGATATTTTATTTATTAACATCCGTGTATATATCGTAGATTTTATTTTTCAAACGTGTAAATACGTAATGAAAATTATTAAAAAAAAAACACACACGCACATACAAACAAACACACATTTACGTGGATTCATTTAGACAGATGCTCGAGTTAAAAGAACCTCGATGTTACCGCGATGCGTTATGCGAAAACACAAACAAATTCTGAAATTTCTCGGTTTAATTTTTATTTCGCAATCGTTTAAATTAAATTTTTCTATTCCAGTAAGATTTAAATACATATTTGAGAATGTGAAACGGATATTTATTAGAAACAAGTTTTTCTTAGTTCCATTTACTCGCAGTTTGTCGTGGAACCAATTACCTTGCGTAAATGAAAAGGAACTACATATACTGTATATTAAAATGAAAAAAAAAAGAAAAAAAAAATTAAATCTAATCGATCTTGTCTTTATTAACGTTAGATTAAAGAATAATCGAATTATACATAAGATACTTAAATATACGATAATAATCAAAATTGAACACATTTTAATTAATAAGAATAAAAAGTTATTCATATAACCGCGCGATTATTGATTAATAAATTAATGTCGTCGCGAGATTGTGAAATTTTATGATTCGAAAAAAGGATTAATGGAATAATTTTGATGACTCAATTGAATGTTTGAGGTTGACATTGTGAACGATGTTATCAATGATGTGCTGGATAATCGGCGTACCAGCCAAAGGCACCATTAGAACCAGTATGTCCTCCATAATCCACATAATCAAGAATATGACCGATAGATCTCTCAGCTCGTTGGGGTGGATTGTCATACTCCTCGTGATGAAGATTTGGCATTGTTATTGGTACGTAAGCAGCAGGCTCTGCTTGACGAGCAATTCTTGGAACCGATGCTGATATAGGATTCAATTCTAATACATCGATACCATCAATAGGAATAGCAATGTAACGCCTACCAGCCAATACATCACATACGCCATACAACGTCAATAATAAGACAACCTAAAAATAATTGATTAATAATAATACAAAATAATATTACGATATAATTATACATTTACAAACAAAGTTTCTTGATGATATTCATTATTTTTTTGATAATATAATAATCTTTTCTTATTTCGAATAGTAAAACATTGTTCCAACGAAAGACACGCGTTTTCTTTTTAAATTAAATAGAATATATTGTGTTACAAGTATAATGTAATTATATTATTTAGAAAAAGAAAAAAAAAACAAATAAGATATTTGTATATCTTGAAAAAGCTTTTGTTAGATATTAAAACGTAAGATAATTTTTGTCTGAAACAATGATATTTTTTATATTCTAAAAATTCGATAAAATATGTATCGTTATTATTATAATATTATTATTATTATGAAAATGAATTTTTACCAAGTTATTCATTGTAATATCGTTGAACTGAATTCGGATGTTAGATGAACTGAGGAGAGAGTCTTCGTCAGCCGTGTTTTATACGATTCCGCTTGGCCGCAGCTTTCTCGTACACCGGGTTAAAAAAAGTTCCCCGTGTTTTCAAAGACCCGATGATTGCAATCCATTTCTCTTGTTAAGTTTGTCCATCCCAATTGTAAATCTTATTAGTCGTTATTACCTTGCGTACGTTTTTTTCTTATATATATATATATATATTTAACCATATACATTTATCATATTTATAATTATAGAAGTATTATATATATATATATAGCGAAGATATGGAAATATTTTGATTTTTTCTTTTATTTATACATATTTATTTTTTTTCTTGCTTTTATCATATATATATTTGTCATTGTCTAACGATCAAAGTGTAACACGAATGATTTTATTTTTTTTTTGTCATTATATGTAGTACATTAAAAAGTGGTAAACGATGATAGAATTTTGTTGTATATATTTTATATTAATAAATGCGTAACAGTCAACAACTTGGGCACGTTATTACCGTCAGATCGCTAAAACGAAGCAACATGGTGGGTGAGGTTAATAAAATTGATGGGTGACCCATTTGGAAAAAGACACACCGTGCCGTTGTTTATTCCTCTTTGATAATATTGGATAGATGTGAGAAAGTATTCTTAGTAAAGTAACTCGAACCCATAAAAAAAGGGAGAGTAAAAAGATACATATTGATCTACGCCAAGAAGAAACTTTAGTTTCACGTTATAAAAACTTTATATTTATGTTTTACGTTAGTCCATTTTAGATATATATATATATATATTGTCATTTTCTTTTCATAGCTTGACTTTCAATGATTAGGTTCCGCTTATTTCTTTGAACCACCTCTGCGCACACCTCACCGTTGTCTATTATTTTGCGGTTGTACAGGTAACTTTTACTTCCGTGCAAGAAATCCCGAAAAACTACTATTTTATCTTCCAGACACGGTAGTCATGACAATCGAAAGCATCATAATGGAAAGAAAAGTGAAAGGGATTAATAACGTTAGAACAATTTGTTCGAAAGATAATTTCGTATACTTTATAATATTCTTGATCGAACTTTTTTTTTTGTCTTTTTTCCTTCGTGACACATTTTATTTTTATAATTCCAATACGTTAAATGGACAATAAACACAATTACATATATTAAAAACGAACAAATGAATAGCCAAGATTAACTTATTCACAATCTGTTGTGACTTTAACTTATATTTGTCGGTTAATTAATTTGCATCAGAATTTTATATATATTTATACGTAAACGCTGTATTTTTGCAAAATATTCCTCTTAAAAAATGCAAATTTATTATTAATCGACAAAATAAATCGCGGTTATGTTGCATGAATGAAATGATGTATATCTATATCTATATCTATATATATATATAAATATATATATATTATATTATATATATATGNATATATATATATATATATGTATTTGCATGTATATATATGTATATATATGTATATACATTTATATATGTATATATAAACGAGGAAAATTATGCGAAAAAAAGGAACAAAAGATAAATAACAAAAAGTTAATAAAAGTCCGACAAATAAATGTATACATTAGGTCGCGTACAAGTTCTGTTTGCATTGTTTCGAAAGAATATCAAAATTTTATAAACATGAAACGAAACTACGATCAACGATATAATAGTAATCGCGATTATGAATAACTATTCCAAAAATGCTTTAACAGCACAAAGCACATTGTTATAAATGATAATGAAAATAGTGTTAAGGATCATCATTTGAATCTTTTACATTGGTATCTTAAAATGGAGATACCAATGGAATCCGAGGAATTACAATGGTACAACTAATGGGTGGTGATAAAATAAAAAGATATTGCTTTCGGTTTGGTTAACCCATTAGTATAAAAAAACGAGTCGTTATTCATAATATTCGACCTAATATAAACTAAAGAATTAATCTTTTAGCGATAAAAAAAAGAGTAATAAAAATATGCACACACACACATACACAAATATTTATTGTCGTTACTGCTATATCCTTTTTAAGGATTTGAAAAATCTGAAAAATTTGTCCAAAAGTTTTTCAAATCCATATAAGGAAAAGTAATAACGACAATTTTACATAGATAAATGTTTACATGTATAATATACTTTAAGTATAAATCGAAAAAAAGAAGTAATTAGTAGGAATCCTTTAATAATTTTCAGGTAATAGATATATCATTAATTTGCGCATTATATTAACTGATTTATTTGATTCTTGCTTTGCAAGGGCATTGTGTTTTGTTGCTGGATTATATCTCACAAAAAGAAAAATATCGATATGGATTAATTATTGTTAAAAAATAAAATCAAAATAAAAAAAAAATCGCAGGTAATTGAAAAGTTTAAAAAAAACAAAATAAATAATTTATATTATTTATCTGATTGTGTGTGAATTGTAGATGATGAAGAAAAATTTACGAATTTGAACTAAACGTAGGGAGACCAATGCTAAGATTTATAGTTCCCTTCCAAAGGTGGAAGCAATTGATTTAATTGACCTTTCTTTTTTTTTTTTAACAATGCAAGCAATTAAGCGTTATCATACGTTCAATGTCGACATTTATGTATTGATGATGGTTTTTCTTTTTTCTTTTTTCTTTCTTTATAAAAACTTCAGTTTGGACAATGTTTATTTTTATGATCATTTTCTTGATTAGAACTTCCATTTGTACTGTTATCATTCTACTTATTAGTTTTTCATTTGATACATGCAACTTATATATCTTAATTTAGCTTAATTTTTGATTATTCAGAAAACGATGCATTCGAATTATCATCATTCATAAATATTTTAGCTCGTTTTCTAAGTATGGGCACGTTATTAAGAACTTTATCTTCAGAAATGTTAGGAGTAGTTTTCAATAAATGTACCAAATTATTAATATTATCATGATCACCACTATCAAACTCTTCATCCAAATCCAGATCAATAAATTCTTGTTCTGTTTCTAATTCTTCGTCTATGTCTTCATCCATTTCTTTATACGTCTTAAAACTGCTTAGCAATTCCTTAAGCTTTACCTCATCTTCTGTTGGAACACTCTTATACTACATTTTAAAGGAAAAAAAAAGAAAGAAATAAATAAAAATGTCAGATATTTCTACATGTATACGTGAAAAATAATTACTTACATAACTCGTCATAGTGTTAAATAGAATTGCATGCTTTTCTTTACGTAATGTAACACCGATGTTCAAGTCCTAGAAAGAAAATTATTTCCAATTGTTTAACAAATATTTATATATATATATATACAAGGTGTCCTGTAAGTGGTATAAGAGAACAGGGGATAATTCTACGTGAAATGTTTAGTAGAATATGTGGGATAAAATGTGTTCATATAAGGTATCATATTTTTAATAAAAATAAGTTTGAAAATTTATCGATATAAAAAATTGTCCTACCTCCTTAAAAAGATCGATCACATAAACGTGTTTTCGAGTACTTGCTTTAGCTCGTATTACTATTTTAGTATTTTTAACGTGCATACACAGTTTCTCAGTAGATTTAACATCACACAATTCCTTAAATCTTGCAATGCCTTCATCTGTCCATCCACCCTCGCTAAATTGAAAAACATACAAACAAAATTAGATATTTTTATAAATGCATAGAAAACATTTCTCAAATGTCTTAGAAATAGACATATTTTTATATTAAAAAAAAAAAAATAGAATTTTTTTTCTTCTTTTTTTTGATTACGATTGTCACACATAAGATTCATTATGCGTTACAAATAAATACGAAAATGAATCCTAAAATTATTTCGTTGTAAGTGTTTCGGGAGATCTTGAAAATGATATAATTACGTTAAAAATATTTAATCTCTATCTTTATCTCTTTTTCTCTTTTGTTTTTATATATATTACATTTGATTTGAAAAAGAAAAAGAAAGAAATAAAATTGTTATCATCATTTTGAATAAGTGACAATACCGAATTAATTAAATTAAGCAATAGAATTATGAATTGGTAAAAAAATATTCTGTTAAATATACGTTGTAACTTGTAATTTGTTAAGTAACTTTTATATTACTCGTACAAAAAAATCATTTTTCAAATGATTGGTGTTTGTTAAATTTAACTGTACATCACTCGTCAACGTAATGACGAAGAAATGTTTTCTACGGTTCATATTGCAACACATAATTACAAAATATACTCTTACAGTGGGATTCCCGCTTCGTCTTCTTTCAATTAACTATCATTAGATGAAACTATCGTGATAATTAATTCAATTAAAAATTATTCACTGCTGGTACCCTACATTTTCAACTTGTTTTACTAACAGAGTTGAATATACAACCAAATTCAAAATGTCAATATTTTTTTTCCTATAATAATTCAAGCATTCGGTTTTTAAACAATATCATTGTACAACAAATTATGACAATATAATTAATATAATTAATTCATCGCTAAAACGATAATTTATATTATGATTTTATAGCTAAGAATACAGAAATGCAAATTCAACAAAAATATTTATAATTCCTACAAATAATTTATCAATTTTCTATTCTATTTTTTTTTTCATTTTTGCTTCAAATAGCTAATTATTTGTAAAACATCAAAATGATCGCGTACAACAAAATATTTCTATTAATTAAATTTCAATATCTAGAACGTTTTATTCGTTAAGTCAATTTAATAAATTATTTTTCATCTACATAATACTCGTAGAAAATTACTTTATTGCGAGTCGAGATATTTGGCCGACAAGGTAACAAAACAAACTCAAAACAAACTGAAACGAAAATAGCAAAGAAAGCTGTTTAAACGATTCATGTTTTTGGCAATGAAGTTGTACTATATAAAAGCCGCGTAGTGCTGCAACTCGGTAAAACTATATTAAATATCGTAAACTTGCGTCGTAATTTACACTCGAAAATCATAGCTAAAGAGAAAAAAAGAGAAACAGAAAACCGTATACGTTTATACATGACGTATAAAATACAATTGATTGTATCACGTCAAAATACATTTTGATTTCAATATATGTATTGTATGCATGCATGCAACGATTTTTATTTTCTTTCATTTTTATTATATAAATTAATTGACCAGTGAACTTCTTTTATCGACGCGGCTTCTAATTTAATTTTTTAATACGTTGAGTTTATCAGAAATTATTAAAAAAAAAAAATTATTTCCAATTGAATGTAGAAATGATATTATTAACTCATAAAATTAATCTAAAAGATTATAAAATTAGGATGTAAAGATTTCTTTTAGAAAAAGAATGATAAAGTTGATTCGATTAATAAAAATATAAATAATACAACGCGTAACTGAACAAAATAGTTTGTCCCTGATATCATATATCTGCTTTAAAGTAAATTTATTTTGTATTAATTATTTTTTTGTAACCTGGTAATATTTCTTAGGATATTACTAGATTATCGAAATATCCATGTAAATGTTTAATCAAGCATTTGAAAAATATTGAAAATTTGTCTATATAACGTTTCATTAGGTTCATATAGCGAAATTGAAGATACTTATATATTTATGTATTATATAAGGAAGAATAACTGACAGTTTATGTATACATATATATATAACAATAACATTTACTTACGGTTCTCCTACGTTGCTTAACATACATTCGTATGCTTGTACAACGAATCTTACGAAATATTGAGGCATCTCATACATATCAAATTTTTTAGCAGTATCTTGAACTCCAATATCGATAAACATAAGAAGACAGTGGTCATCATGTACTTCCAATATCTCAGCTCTATACCAATTTCCATCTTCTTTTTTTACGGCAACTATATGTCCCTTTTTAAGCTGTTACATAAAAAAAAAAAAAAAACGAAAACTTACATTCAGTTATGAGAATTATTTTTAGTATAGAATATTATTTTAAATACTTACATTGTACATTACTAATGTTTTGAGATTAATCGAATTATTATAAAACTCATTCATTTCAGTTTGTAACTGTTCAGATTCAATTTCTTGCAATGAATCAACTTGGATATAAAAATGTGAAGGATTCTTAATTGTTCGTACCTCTACGTGTATATGCATTTCTTGTCCTACATATTATATATATAAAATGTCAATTATTAATTACATTTAATAACGAACACAAGAAACTTTGATACATTTATTATAAACTAACCGATCACTAGCAAATCCAATAATTTTAAATCTGGTATTGGAAGTATTGGTTCGCGCTTTGCAAACAAACTGGTAACTTTTGTTTCCGTGTAATTCTTAAGTTTCGCTTCAACTAATGGTATTGCTTTAGAAATTTGTTTACAAGTACCTGTAATTAATATTCTTGCCATAGGACCTGTAAAATAATTGATCTCAATTAATAAATATATACAACATTCAAATACACATTGAGATAGATTAATTTTTTATAAAAACAAATTTATTTTCAAATATATTTCCTAATAATATATTACCTGACAAAGGATCAACTTCACTTCTTATCATAAGATTTGCGCCTGAATTTCCTTGTATGTCTCTTATAATGTCTTTCTCTCTTCCAATGAATTTATCTACGCTTTCTATTCTGATGCCCATGTCGTACACATCAACATCACACTTATCTTTTACAGCCTTTCTTATCATTTTATCAGCTTCAATTACGCCTTGTAAAGGTCCTCTAATTAGGAGTTGACGATCAGGACGTCGTAGAGTATCTATTACAAACGTTATCTTTGTTTTAGTTTCTTCCTGAATATGATTTATCACCCAGCTATTATTTTTTTTAAATAATGGAAGATGTCTTCTTTTTAATGATATCTGTCTTTCGGTTTCTTTATTTAGTATATTATTATCCTTAGCTTTCAACTTAATTGTACGTCTCTAAACAATCAATACAATTATATTATGATAAATGTATACATTAGGATATATATTCTCTTACAATCGTTACTTTACCTCTTTAAATATATCAATAATTATTGCTGCCAACCAAATTGAAAATGGAACGCCACAAATTACTATCAGTTGCCATAGATAAAAGCTATTTAAATATAGAGACATCTGTAACAACAATACAAAAAACAACAACTTATTAGTAAAAGTAAAAAAAGAAACAAAAAAAAAAAAAAGAAATAGAAATAATTTATGAATAACGTTTCGACCAAAAATAAATATATAGATATATAATATGTTATTGTTAATTCATGAAATAATTTGCTATTATACGAAATAACTATACAAACTAGATTAAGTATGAAATATAATGTAGAGATATTTATACTTCTGAAATTAAATAATATATTCATTTGCGAGAGATGAGTTGGTAAATTATGAAATTGAGATTATATCAGTATCTAAGGTCAGCTCGTGTTTACAGAACAATACTGATCGTAGTCACTCGTTTTTACTTCCTCTTATATTTTGAAAACAAATATTTTGCTAATCTCATCGTTCTATCGACTTTAAAAGTATCACGTTCAAACGCGTATTAGAGTTATAATTCGTAAAAATAGGCTTGATCCAGAGAAAATTTGCTGAAAAACTGAAAGCTTTACCAGCAATCAGTGCTAGCAGTACGTGTGTATTTAATTAATAAAACATAAAAAAAATTTAATTAACTGAATTTTGTTTATTAAAATATTATTATTATTTAATTCAAGCCTAAAGAATTAAAAAATTCAATTTCCTTTAAATTGTAGCGTCAAACCAAACCTTGCATAATGAACAAGGTTTTACTCGCTATTATTGTATCCCAAAATATAAGACAAAAAGATACCTTTGTTTAAAAAAAGAAAAGGGGATTACTGTACAATTAGAAATGTCCAAAAAAACCAAAGGTATTGTAATAAATGATTTTTTATTGAAAAAATCGAAAAAATAACTAATAATGGAGTCATGAAACAATAACTAGATACCTATAATTATTTCATATAATATCTATTTAATTTAAAATACAACTAATCGAAATGTATAATAAAATTCGGTTTATATGATTTTCCTGGAACACCTATTTATCTTTTATTAATATTTATATATATCTTTAATTAATATTTTATAAAGTAACTTAATTAAATACTTTAACGGTAACATATATAAATGATGTCCTATCATCGACAATACGAGAGTGGATAGGTCGGTTCTACATGAAAAACTAAGTAGAATTTGTCAAATAAAATTTGTTCATATATGGCTTTGTTTTCGAAAACAATAAATTTGAAAATTTGTCGAGTGCGCGAGCATCCGTTATATTCATTACTTATTAATACAAAACTTAACTTATTAACTTATTAATTAATTAATTAATTAAATTTATTATATCCATTATTTATATAATAGAAACAAAAATACTCGTGATACTGTAAACAAAGTATACCGAATATTTCCTGTAACGATCTAAGTCCTTTAATAAAACGAATTAAAAAAAAAAAGTCAGCAAATAATATTATATCATCAAAGTTTAACATTACATTCATAAAAATAAATAAGAAGCTTTTACCAAAAAAGAAAAAAAGAAAAAAAAAAAGAAAATACACAAAAGAATATATTACTTGACAAACAAGTTTAACGGTTCCGAATCAAATTCATCCGACAAAAGGAAAGCTATATTCAACGTTTAAAGTTAAATACGTAATATCCTAAGTTAAATGTGCCTAATTAATTAAATAGAATTTATTTAATTAATTGTTTACACTTATATATCATCCTTGATTCGAATAAAAATTAAAAAGTATAAATAAATTAAATAAAATATAAGATATAACTTACGATGCTTGTCACAAAGGATTCAGTTAAGAAGCGAAATAGACAACGAAGAAAGAAATGGCTCACTATCGCTTGCTACTAAATAGAGAACCCTTAGTCCTATAATAAATAAGTCAAATGGAATCAACGTATATAATAATCTTTGCCTAATTCAGTGTTTATAAATTAATATAAATTATATAAACATTAATAAATGAAAAATAAGAAGGAAAAAAATTTTGCGGATTATAACAAAAGTGAATAAAATGTGTAAAAAGTCTATTAAAAAAAACAAGGAAATAGTTTTATTTCTATTCACGTAGTTTTCTTTAAACGGACAACCAATAATATTGCCTGACCTTCGAAACTTGTTTGATTTCTAGGGATTGGTCTATTTTCATTCGAGGACCAACGAATAGAAAAAAAAGTAACTAAACACGTGGCGCCAATTCTATGAGGTTTCGAATAAATTTGAATGGAAGGAAAATAATCGTTATATCTCTGAATTATATAAATCGTCTTGTAACAAGCGAACACACACACAGAGGGGGGAAAAATTAATCTAAGTATAAAATAAAATTTGTACACTTTTTTTTATTTTCGTATGTTTAAAAATTTGTCAATTACGCGTACACGTTTTCTCACAATTTGTAACATCAATTCTTGATATCGGTGATGTTACATTGCTTTATTTTTACGATATAAATGAATGTAAATTTATTTGCCATACAATTTTTCTCGATGAATACATACATAAATCCAATATTTTACAATTCAAATATATTGAAGTAACGACACGAGACGTTTATTCCTTGCAACGGCAGATATCTTAATGAACTAGACACATGTTCGATATCATTTTAATCTCACAAACGAATAAATCAAATATTTTTACTCGCCTTAGTTCAAATATTATATTCATTAATTCGCCTAATAAAACGTAAGTGAGAAAATTGTATTAAACATATATCAACCGGAAATAATCCATATTAAGTAATATGTGCAGAATATTGTTCTAAATTACAGATAATTTAAATTCAACATTTGTACGTTATATGCGATAACAAATTATAATCAAATATAATACGTTTCGATTAGTCTAATGCGACGTAAAACAAATTGTATTACAACCAGTCCTTTTTTTTGGATGGGCAACGCACTGAAACGGCTTACGACGTATTTTTAATGTTTCACAAACAAATAAGAAATAGTATTCAAAAAAGAATGAGAATAAATAAAAAAGAAATAAGCAAATGATAAGATATGGTATTTAGATTTGATCCTATTTGAAAAATAAAATATAAATTAGGATAAATTGTGTTTAATTTTTGATGAGTTCCATAGGAAAAAGGTGATTTAAATTTTATTTAAATTAATATATTTGAAAATATATATATATATAATTTTCTTTAATAAAAAGTTTGACGATAAATTAGTTCCTGCAACTTTCATTTTTCTTTTTACAAAAAGAAAAAGCACTGATTAAAACAATTTAATATCAATTATACGAAATACATGTCGATGATTTTATTAGATATTTTTTAAATTTTATTTAATAATGAAAAAGTGTATACTCTCTTTTTAAATATGAGTGTTTGCGATGATTCTTTTGTATAAATTCTATTTCTATTCTTCACTTCTTCAAATTCAATTATAACGAATAACAATGATACTTAATATTCGCCAAACTTTGAGACGATTCCAAAACCACTGACTCTTCAATGACTTCTTGTGTGTTCAACTCGACAAGGCAGAAAGCGTAAATTCAAATTCTCTAAACCGAGGAAAGTCTTGTTAACGTCTAATCAAAGCTCACGTGTTTGAAAGTACCTGAGAGAAAGAGAGGGTGTGTTCGAAATCTAAAATAGACGTCATTCTTCCGATAAAGTGGAATATACTCGAATTAGACGGGTCAAACGTGCATGTATGTGTGTATATGTCTAAATTAATGATTACAAATATATAAGAGAAATTATCATAAAAATGTAAATTACGTTTTTTATATTGCAAACGAAACAATTATTTCCTGCATTAAAACACATTTAAAATTTCTACAATTTAATATGAACAATTATTATTATTATATTTCTCGATATAATTAAAAACAAATCGAAAGGGAATTTTTTGGGGGTTTTTTCTATTTATTTTCATGAGTTGCTGATATTCAATGATACATCAATTGATAGACAATATTGATTTTTCGTTTTAAACCAAAGTAAAATAATTTTATTAACGTCGCACACGACACGCATATCTGCATGTGTGACAATATAAATTAGAGACCGCATAGTTTGAATGCGGAGTTAGAATCGCATAGAATTAACGATGATGGTCCAAACTCTCAGTAGGTTTGCAGTACTCGGACCGTACGAATATCGTCTTATCGTGCTTCGAAAAATAGCTTATTTTACAAGCGGCCATTGTTAGTGTAGAAACACGTTTTCAAATTGTGCGATTAAAAATTATTTGGAAATTTTTTTAAAACTCAAAAATTGCATTCATTTTCATATAAAATAATTTGCTCGAGTTAATTGTAGTTTTTAAATAAAAACTTAAAATATATGTGTTAATGTGAGTGTAAATTTCATGATTACTTTTTACTTATAACAAAGAAAGATACAATTGTGATTACTTTTAATATATAAGAATATTAAAATAATATTGAATTAAGTATTAAAGTTATGAACAAGTGTAAAATATTAGAATACAATCAACGAAATTTGTTCAACATTCATACGATAATATTCGTGTGTTTTGAACAAACTAATAATTTTTCAAATGATTGATCTACCGACTCATTGCAACGCATAATTAAGAACTACATACGTCCTTTCAATTAACTGTCATGTAACTATCGTGTTAATTAATCCAATTAAGAATTATTTACTCTTGGTACCCTACATTTTCAACTTGTTTTACTAACAGAGTTGAATATACAACCAAATTCAAAATGTCAATATTTTGTTTCTTATAATAATTCAAACATTCGGTTTTTAAACAATATCATTGCACAACAAATTATGACAATATAATTAATATAATTAATTTATCGCTAAAACGATAATTTATATTATGATTTTATAGCTAAGAATACAGAAATGCAAATTCAACAAAAATATTTATAATTCCTACAAATAATTTATCAATTTTCTGTTCTATTTTTTTTTCATTTTTGCTTCAAATAGCTAATTATTTGTAAAACATCAAAATGATCGCGTATAACAAAATATTTCTATTAATTAAATTTCAATATCTAGAACGTTTTATTCGTTAAGTCAATTCAATGAATTATTTTCCATCGGTATAATACTCGTAGAAAATTACTTTATTGCGAGTCGAGATATTTGGCCGACAAGATAACAAAACAAACTCAAAACAAGCTGAAACGGAAATAGCAAAGGAAGCTGTTTAAACGATTCATGTTTTTGGCAGTGCAGTTGTACTATATAAAAGTCTCGTAGTGCTGCAACTCGCAAGACTATATTGAAGATCAGAAACTAGCACTGTAATTTACACTCGAAAATCGTTGCCAAAGAGAATGAAAGAGAAAGAGAGAAAGAGAGAGAGAGAGAGAGAGAGAGAGAAAGCCGTACGCATTTATACATAAGATATAGCATTCCCTTATGTAGGAATATACAGGGTGGGGCAATAAC